>NC_133327.1:362051663-362351663 GCF_042186555.1 Aquarana catesbeiana | reverse complement strand
AGGGGAGTGTTATATGCACTAGTAGATTTACACTACACTACCAAATAGAAGCCATACTCCAGCTTACACTGCAGATACACAAGAAGTTACAGCAACAGTTTTTTCTTTTGGGTACAAGTTTTACATTAAAAAATTAATACAAACACAGTGGTGGTAAACACAGTCAGTGGTAAATGATACATTTGCAGGAGAGCTTGTTCTGTTGAAAGACAACAGACTTACTGGTCAGATCTGCAGGTGAAAATAATGGAAAGAAAGCCTAAAAAGAATATGAATGTAGCTACCCATCTAAGAATTGATAATCTGCAAAATAATAAATGTTTGCATTTGGGTTTATTGCCATTTTAAGCTCCACTCTAAGAGGCTGAGTTGAGTAAGAATTAAAGTGTTTGTAAATGGTTCCAACCAATCACAGCTGGTCACATTACAGTTATAAACAATGGATGGCTTTGTTTCATGACATCCATTGTGTTCAATTGTGTTGCTAGCTGTGATTGGTCCGTGTGATCACATGGTACAGATAGGGTCAATCACTGCCCATTTGCACTGTGTGATTAGTTTGGCCAATCACGCTAATCAAAACAAAACAAACTGAATGAGTACGTTTCTTTCAGTAAAATGATTGCTTATAGTAATGTAATGCACTGCTATAAGTAATCAAAATGTGTAATAAAAAAAAATTCCTGATCACTTCCTCAGAGTAGTACAATGTTACTTTGGTAACATTATATTGCTCTGGTCACAGTGTGTTGAATAAAATCATAAAAGAAAAAAAATGTAATTTTGTATATAAAATAAATGTAATTAGTTATATTTTTTTTCCGTTTTGTCACCAGTCAGTGTCCCTGATCAATGCCACACCAATTGCATGATAACGTTCTACTGCACTGGTGACAGTATGTAAAGAAAATTAACATTTTCAAAAAAATTCTGACAAAAAAATGGCAACTTCAAAAAATTTGCATTGCCTTTTACTAAATACCTTGGATTGTCTACTTTTCAAAAAGGGGTCATTTGGGGGTATTTCCTGAAGTTTGCAAGCCTGAGATAGAAAGAGATAGCCCGTCAGTACATCGGGATTGATCAATTTTCAGATATATCCCATAGTTTGCGGACTCTATAACTTTCACAAAGACTAAATAGTATACTCTGATTTGGGTTATTTTCACCAAAGAAATGTTGCAGAATACATTTTTTTCAAGATGTTATGTTTTCTTTTTGTTTATTTAGCAAAAAGTAAAAAATCCAGCGGTGATTAAATACCACCAAAAAAAAGCTCTAGTGTGAACAAAATGATAAACATTTAGTTTAGGTACAGTGTTGCATGACCGCGCAATTGTCATTCACAGTGTGACAGCGCTGAAAGCTGAAAATTGCCCTGGGCAGGAAGGTGGTAAAAGTACCCGATATTGAAGTGGTTAAAGAGTTCAACTGCCTCTGAGTGGTGCCAAGTCATCAGGTGACCATGGTGTCTGGACAGACTAGATTTAAGGAGGTATGTTAATCTATGAACTGACATTTGAAACATAAGAGCAGGTAGTGCTCCGTGATTCTGTAAAGATTTTGTGAAAGATCTTTTTCTTTAGACTGGTACATTTGGCGCGAATGCAGTTATCTAGATTCTCCTCTCGCTCCCCTAAGCTGAGCCCAGAAGAACAGGTGGTAGATGGGAACACCTGATGTGACATCTGCAAGCTGTCTATTGTTGATGTGCAGCGAGCTAATTAACAGGGTATACTCAGTTCTGTTCCGTGACAGCTGCTGAAACCAAAAGTTATGATGCCTCCACTGAAAGTGTTGGTCTCGTCTAAGCTCAGGTACTGCCTGGCAGAATTTCCAACGCTTTGACTGGTTCTCCTTGAGGCATTGAAGGACAGGGAATGTGATGCCTCTAATGTGTAGCCTAATGGACCCAAACACCTAGTAATAGTAACCACTATGCCACAGCCCAGTTAGACTATTAAATATTGCTGTGGGTAAAACATCATATACAAGTTTCCCTTACTAAACCTGATAATGACAAGACCTTTGTCTATCACCTTTTATTAACCATTACTTCACCATTTTAGAACTGTGTGGGAGGATCTGGGGACTCAATGCTTTGAGTAAAATGGCTGGCACTTGGTGAAAGTCCAATAGAAGAGCGCAAGGCCTTATGCTGTGGCTAGTGTAAGAGTGAACAAGGTGAGTTTTGCCATCCCCGTGCCTGGGAGGCAGCGTGAAAAGCATTTTAGACAAACTCTGCACTTGTCTAATTGCACCAGGTCTAGGGAGTCCTTTGGCTACTTAAATTTTATGTCGAACCAGGAGGATAAGAATGACAACACTTGATGCTGCACCTCCTCAATCAATTTCACAATAGCAGCTCACATATTTCTATCTTGACGGGTTTCCTTTAAAAGTTATGTTCTAAAAAAATATGTATGTTGCTCATCAGTAGTCACCTTATGCCAGTTTTATAAAATACAGATTATTTTTCTACTTTTTAATTAGCTATGCCAGTCACTTTGATGTCTGAGCAGTGACTTTGCTTTTCCAACTTTCAGATTGTGGGGAGGAAATATAAATAGGTCATGGAATTATATTGGCTGGATTAAATGTCAGGGCTTGACACAAGATTTGTGGCTTGGTAAGCAGCCTGAAAAATATAAACCAAAGATCAGACAGCCCTTTAGAAATCTATTTCTATGTTGATATTTAGGGTATTTGACAGGGTTTAAGTGATTGGCAATGCTGCTTATCTATAATGAAGACAGTTTAGGCATACTTGCTGTGTATCAGTATGGAACTACACTTATAAAAGAAATGAAATTGGTGTGTATAATTTTAGCTAACGGTGCTTTTAAAAGTTCCAATTTAAGATGATTTTAACTACATTTCCAATTCATGCTGTAGGTTGCCTGTAGGTAATGGTTTTTGCTGATGTTTTGACCTATTGATCAATATACATATTGTTTTGATTATGGTGAAATATTTGGCGTTTCAAATCTTGTACATGTATTCAATCATTGACAATTGTATCATGCATGCATGTGGTATATTTGAAAGGAAATTAAATTATATCTATAGCAAAACTCACAATGAAAAGCTAATGGAGGTTTACTCTTATTTCCTGTTTGGATGATAGCAAAACCATCTGTTCAGGGCCATAGACAGAAAGAAAACAAAAAAACAAAAAAAATAGTGCTAAAAATATTCAGGGCTAGGTGACAGTGTTGGTGTAAAGGCTCCCCCTTTGACCAACTGATACTTTCCCAGCAATCTCCTCCACACCTTACTATGTCACACCTGCCACCAAAATACCTGGCATTTGGTGTTACACCATCTTTAATGTGACAGGGTTTGACTATTAATAATTGACCACTAGGCATCATGGAAGGAGGTCACATGGAAGCGCCAAGTATTTTGCAATAGCTGTGATAGAGGAAGGAGTGGCAGGGGATCATTGAAAGGTCCAGTACCAATGGGTCATGGGTGCCTTTTAGACCCCATGCACATTGGGTGTGCATTGTACTTTGATGCTTAGGTGCAGGCAGAAGGCACAGTCGCACTGCCCAGCTCCACTTCCAGCAGCCTGTAAAACACTATGAGAGGTTGAAAGCTTTTGCAGCTGGATGGGGCTGTACAGTACACTGAGCAGTACTAATGTTTAGGGCAGTATGCATCAGAGCCGAATGCACAGAACACAGACCTTTAAGGTTCAGGGCATTTGTCCCTTGGTGCATACTGTCCTAAACGTTAGTACCACTCGGGCTTCTTTGCCTTCCTCCATCCACTGCTTTTTCTTTACCTAACTACCTTACCTATATAACCACCTCCATCTCTGAGCACAACCCCCCATCCCAAAAGGAACACATTACAATCAACATATTGATGTAGCTTATTAATGACAGTGACAGAATTACATCATACTAAGCTTTTCTTCAACTATGTTATAAATGTATTACTTAACTTATTACATATTACTTATTACATAAACTCATTATATAAACTTATTGCTGCAAAACGTAATAATATTTTTTAATATTTTCGTATTTATATTTTTCAATATTTTCAGTTTTCTATAAACCCTAATGCCCGTACACACGGTCAGACATTGATCGGACATTCCGACAACAAAATCCTATGATTTTTTCCGACGGAGGTTGGCTCAAACTTGTCTTGCATACACACGGTCATACAAAGTTGTTGGAAAATCCGATCATTCTGAACGCGGTGACATAAAACACGTACGTCGGGTCTATAAACGGGCAGTAGCCAATAGCTTTCATCTCTTTATTTATTCTGAGCATGCATGGCACTTTGTGCGTTGGATTTGTATACACACGATCGAAAATTCCGACAACGGATTTTGTTGTCGGAAAATTTTATAGCCTGCTCTCAAACTTTGTGTGTCAGAAAATCCGATGGAAAATGTGTGATGGAGCCCACACACGGTAGGAATTTCGGACAACAAGGTCCTATCACACATTTTCCGTCGAAAAATCCGACCGTGTGTACAGGGCATTACACTGTTGTACATATAAAAGATATGAGCCAAGAACGAATGCACTGTTTTATCATGGTTACATGATAGTTTACGTTTTGGGGCTTTTCAAGATGTGAAAAGAGATCACACAAACACTTGTCGGTAAAGTCAAACTGTATATAACATTTAATTAAATAATAATAGATAAATATAACAAATGTAATTATATTGGAAAATGTAACAAGAATACTTAGCTACAGATGCCTTTTTCCAAGGAGTCCTCTGCTTCCAGCTTGGCAAATTATCAAATCAGGTTCATGCTTGCCCTGGTACGGGACTAGTTTATTACAATTTTGGCTGTGGTATATACAGGACTAGTGGGTAAGTAATGACCCATCATAACCTTTGGAAAGTGATATTACCTTTTAAGGAAGATAACACATTCCTGAAAGTGCTTGGTCATTTTGTCAGTTCGTAATGACATTCCTGGGGTATGAAGTCAGTTAAGGTAACCAGGCTTAGGATTCATTCTTAGATATTGGTAAACCAATAATAATAAGGAAATTTGAAGTTTCCCATCATGCACTGTTCTATATTGTTTACAAAAAGAATAAACATTTACTGAAACAGAAATAATAATAAGCAGTTATGACCTCCTACAAAGCTTCCACAAATCAGAATAGAATAGATCGGTAGAAGGAGGTTGTAGTGTGGCTATTTCTACTGCCTGTAACTTTTAACATTAGCATTAGCATTCTAACTTCAACTTAGAAGACTCCCGAAAAATGTTTCTGCATCTGACGTAGTGTGAACAATAAGCTTGTAGCAAAGCAGAAAGTAAAGTGTAGAAATTCACAACAGCTACTCAGTAACTGAACATTACATCTCATCACTGTTTGTTGCAATGCTTTACTTGATAACCCCGTCAGAATACAATTGTCAAGTATATAATGTAAATGAAATGTGAAATTTGCAATGCATTCAAATTATAATATTTAACTTATTTAGTTAATGCATGCACTTACTTTGTTTTAAATTTACTCTCTTCAACAGGGTGTGCCTTCTTTATCATTTGGGCAACTCTTTTCCGCTGTGCTTTGGATATAATGGTTTGGAATGCAGTTTTCCTGGGGATTAATTTTATGCATTTTATATATCTGGTATATAAGAAAAGACCAGTAAGTAAAAAAATAAGAGCTCAAATAGCTTGGTTTGCTGTTTTTTCTCCCTTAAAACCTGGTGTAGAAAATCTAATCACTAGCAAGTATGGCGGAGTGCTATATTACCAATTTGCATTTATTTCATGGGTTTTTTTTGGTTTCTTGACATAATTTATACACTTACACTAGAATTCTGCCTTGGAAGTATTTGCAGTGCTTTTTTCTGTATATTAAAGTGCACCTGTTCAGGATATGGACATTAAATTACTGTATTTAAATATTTTTAACAAGCCATAAAAGTTAACAAGCCATCCCTGACCTCTCTAACTGCTTATAATGTGAAGAAGTTTGTTCTTAAAGCGGATCTCCACCCGATTTTAAAACAATAGCTGAAGAGGATTACCGCAATGTCCTGATGACAAAACATGACTTTTTTTTTCCACAATACCTTTGTTGTTGTTATTATGTTTTTGTCTTCCAGGATGTACAGCCTGCGGATATGGGCGTGTTTACTGCAGCTAAATCGTCACTTCCTATGAGCCGCACTGGCTCCTGGGAGTTTGTGTCATTGTTCCCAGGAGTCACTGCGGTGGCCTGGCGTGAGTTATCTCGAGATTTCAATCCTGGAAGCTTATCTCCATTGCCATCACAACGGGGCGGGACTTCCTACGACGCCGCTCGTTGTGATATAAAAATGGGGGGAGGTTGGGACTTTATATGAAGCACCCTAAGGTGCCTCCATCCCGCGGGACTTTATATGAAGCACCCTAAGGTGCCTCCATCCCTGTATAGCGTCATAGGAAAGGGAAGTTGGGACTTTATATGAAGCAATTGAGTAGTGGAGGGGGATTACAATATAAACATATTTATTTAATAGCATGGGTCTACATACATTAAAAAATATTTCACATCATATATACACAAGAGGCGTGCACAAGGGCTGAGTATGTAGAGTGGAAAAATATATGCATAACATCATATGGTCAGAATAATGAATCTATATATACATAAGAATAACATGTCTGTGCCAATAGCAGCAGGCCTAATACCGGCACATGCACCCACATGGTACATCTGTATCCACCAGATGGTATAAAAAACATCATGTATTCATAATAAATAAATAAATAAATCTCAATCCGTATGGGGTATATGGCTGCGGCATCAAAATAAAGCTCTACGCGTTTCGTGGGTTTTCCCACTCGTCAGGAGTGGATGAGTCAGGCATTTCTATGGAATAAAAAGATTTAAGGAACCGTACTTCTCAGAAAAATTCAAAAATGTTGTTTCTGTTGATATAGATGGTTAACCACTAACACTCACCAACCCAGGCATAGACCGCAAAGTGGGGTGATCGGTGCAGGGTTGGACGAGAATATGGCCTCAACGCGGGAGCTGAGGCGGCATAATACAGGAATGCAGCATCAGATGGGACAAGAGCTTGAGGTGTGGATGAGAGCTCCATGTGGCCAAAAAGATGGTGTATAACTCCATGGAGCAAGGATATCTGGGAACAAAATATTTGATATATGTGTAAATATAGTAATATTAATCATGGTGATAATATATAGTAAGAGATAGT
This sequence comes from Aquarana catesbeiana, assembly GCF_042186555.1. Classification (NCBI taxonomy): domain Eukaryota; kingdom Metazoa; phylum Chordata; class Amphibia; order Anura; family Ranidae; genus Aquarana; species Aquarana catesbeiana. The sequence goes on along the minus strand of NC_133327.1, from coordinate 362,344,453 downwards.
AATACCAATGGGTGAACCCAGTATAGCTCCATATAAGAAGTTTATAAATAATATGGAAAAAGTAGGGAAGGTACGAATGGTGCCCAAGAATGTGGAAGTGTCTGTGTGTAAAAGTGATGAACATGACGATACGGCAAATTGTGGTGTGAATGCTGATGGAAATACCAATGTGCAATAAAGAGCAAGTAGTATGGACAGAAGACTGATCCACCAAAAGAGGGAAAGGAGAAGAAGGTAAAGGTTGAGAAAGCAAAAGAAAACGCCAACCCTAATGCTGTAACAAAGGAACCCCCAGCAGATCATATAGCTGGTGTGTAGAGACCTCACAGGGAGACTAGTCAAATTAGACAGCTCACCTAAATGGGGGATGTAATTATGCCGCCAACGCCACGCCAATGAACCAATGGAGGAGAGGGAGCCGCACCTGAAGTGAGTGATACACTCTGCAACAAGCGCGGAGACCTCCCCATATCAGGACAAGAGATGTTATGGCTAGATGCCGGCGCCATGACTTCATTTCTGACGTCACATGCACGGAGTGAAGCCGCCACTCGTTGTGATGGCAACCGGAGCTGTTGACGGCGCTCCGATGTCAGTCTACTGCGCATGTGCGAGATCGGGAATAGAACGGGCGGTGCATGCTGGTCGATCAGACGCTCCGTATCCCGGAAGAGGATGCTTGTGGGCTTCACATGCCCACAGGCAAGATGACAACCGTCTGTATCAGAATTTATAACTTTCTTTATTAGGAGAAAACGGACAGCACTGATCCTTAAAAACGGAACAAGTGAGTTTATCATAGATCCATATATATATTCATAGATCCTAATCTTTGTCATGTAATCTTTGCCAAAAAAAAAAAATCTCGGAGATAGTGGAACCCCACTTTAAAGACCCTCAAAGATTACAACAAAGACTATGAAGTTATTTTGTAACAGCTTAGAAACATCTAATGCCTTTTTATATTAGAGGGCTGGCAGGCCTCCAAGATTCTGGTGTCATAGAAAAAAATAGGTTCACACTTCATCAAGCTTTTTTGTAGCTTTTTGTTTTAATGAGTATTTGTCAACATTTTTTTTAAGAGTTTCTGGGCTTGAGTGTTGTTGTTTTAACCAGTAGAAAGCTAGGTAATAGGAGAAAGATAGTAGAAAAGTTGTGAAAAAAAAAATGTGCAATTTTCAGGCACTCTCATTGAAATCTGCCCCAAAGAGACTCTCATACTTTTTTCGAGCTTCAAACAACAAGTGACACGACACTTAGGTGTGAATAGGCACTTTGAATATAATAGAAATCTCAATGTTGAGCATGGAGGCACTTCAGGAATTGCTGGTTCCAATTGCTCAGGTGTGAATTGAACCTAAGATTTGTGTGCTTTTATGTGAACTTTTAAGACAAATTTTTGCACAATACATATAACTGCAGAGATGAATAAGGGCTTGTTTTAATCACTTGCCACCCCATCACAGTACATTTGCTGCGGCAAGGTGGCAGCTGCAGGTTCAGTCATGTATATATACATGATTCTGCCTCTTCTGGGTTAGGAGCATGCGGTGCGTATGCTGGGGTGCTTAGCACGTTCCTCCTGTTACCATTAACCGGTAACCGGGTAATAATGTGACCGATATTATTAGTTATAGCGATCACATGATAACAGTGTAAACAACCCAGTAATAGTTTACTGGGGAATGTTCATTTTATTGTGCTCAATGTTAAGCTAAAAATCACTGAGTGTTTAGTACTACTTTAAGGACCAGGTGACAGGCATTCTTATTTAGGCTTTAATCACATATCAATAACCTTCGTCTTATTACTTCTGACAATGTATTGCATTACTAATTTGTCAAACAAATATGATGGCTGCATTACTTTTTTCCTTTTCTAGATCAAGATAGAAAAGGAGCTGAAAGGTATCTATCACAAAATGTTTGAGCCTCTTCACGTGCCCCCGGAGCTGTTCAAGAGACTCACTAGCCAGTTTTGCAGGATTCAGACCTTACCAAAGGGACAGACCTATGCAATAGAGGATAAAACATCTGTAGACGACCGCTTAAGTATACTGCTGAAAGGAAAGTAAGTTTTCCGATAACTTGAGCATCTGCTATTTCTATAATTAAAAAATGTTGTTACTTTGTATTATTACGTTAAACCTTTCTTTGTAACAACTCTGGCTGGTGTTCATTTTAGTGAATTTAGTTTTTTTTTTCTTATTTATCTAGTTATATCTGATGCTAGTCAACAAATACAATCAGTTCTTTTAACCCTTTCATGACTAAGCCTATTTTTGAAATTTGGTGTTTACAAGTTAAAATCCGTATTTTTTGCTAGAAAATTACTTAGAACCCCCAAACATTATATATATTTTTTTAGAAGAGAGTCTAGAGAATAAAATGGCGATTGTTGCAATATTTTTTATCACACGGTATTTGTGCAGCTGTGTTTTAAACGCAAATTTTTGGAAAAGTGACACTTTCATGAATTTTAAAAAATCCAAACAGTAAAGTTACCCCAATTTTTTGTATAATGTGAAAGATGATGTTACGCCGAGTAAATAGATACCAAACATGTCACCCTTTATAATTGCACGCACTCGTGGAATGGCGACGAACTACGGTACCTATGAATTTCCATAGGCGATGCTTTAAAAATTTTTTACGGTTACCAGGTTTAAGCTACAGAGGAGGTCTAGGGCTAGAATTATTGCTCTCGCTCTGACGATCGCGGCGATACCTCACATGTGTGGTTTGAACACCGTTTACATATGCGGGCGCGACTTCCGTATGCGTTTTCTTCGCTGCGCGAGCTCGCGGGGTCGGGGGCGCTTTAAAAAAATTTTTTTTTTTTATTTATTTTATTTATTTTTGTACTTTTATAAATTGTGTTTAAAAATTTTTTTTTTTTTTTTACTTTTATTGCTGTCACAAGCAATGTAAACATCCCTTGTGACAGTAATAGGTGGTGACAGGTACTCTTTATGGAGGGATGGGGGGGTCTAAAAGACCCCCCATCCCTCCTTTACACTTCAAAGTATTCAGATCGCCGAAAACGGCGATTCTGAATACTGTATACTTTTTTAAATTCGGCGCCATTGGCAGCCGAGTAAACGGGAAGTGACGTCATGACGTCGCTTCCGCATTTACAATTAGAAGGCTGGAACGAAGCCGCTCACAGCTTCGTTCCAGCCCGCCCCCAGCCGCCGGAGATTCCCGAATGGACACCGGGCCTCCCGATCGCACGGGAGGCCCGGTAACAGCGGCGGGAGGCGGCGGGAGGGGGGGGTGTCCCCTCCCGCTCCTCCGGTATAACAGCCGAGCGGCTTTTAGCCGCATCGGTTGTTATACTCGGGTAGCCGATCGCCCGCTGAAAACAACGGTACCGGGATGATGCCTGAAGCTGCGGGCATCATCCCGGTATAACCCCGGAAAGCCGAGTACGCATATGTGCGTTCGGTCGGCGGGAAGGGGTTAATTCTCTGTCTTAGGTAAGGTGTGATGTTTAAAGCAGTAATAAACCAGAAAACAAAAATGTGTTACATTTAAGCAATCCTTGGATGTTGTGGCTGTGTTAGTTTTCTTTTTTGAGGCCTGTTTTTCTTTTATTTCACCTGGTGATCCAGCCAGTAACACACTTCCTGTCTTAGGGCCAGTTTACACAGGAGAAAAACAAGTTTTTGTGCATTTCAATACTTTCTGTTTTACTTGCTGTTTTTGACAGCCAATTCAATTCAGTGGGCTGCTACACGCACGTAAAATGCAAAAAGTAGGCCCCCTTAGCACCTGATAGATTATATACATGTACAAGCTATTGGGATCTGAGCACAGGTATATGTTATTTTTGTTGCATTGCAGGTCAGTGACCAGACCTGAACATAGTGTCTCTCCCTCAATTTGTGTCTGTTTGCTCCATGTTGGCATTGTGTCCACTGTAGCACTTGTATTGTGCAGAGCAGGTTAGCCATAGAGGGATTACTTTGATGCAGTTCGCCAGCTTAACCATGTATTGTAATATGCATGAACTTAAAATCCATGTTTTTTTATTGCAAAACTTGCTATAAAGGGTATATAGCAGTACGCAGAGGGTTCACCCAGAATATTTAGTGCAAAAAGTAGGCCAGGCATGGCTTTTAACCATGTTTTGCTTCTTGGCACTGCGTTACTTTAACTGACAGTTGCGCAATCATGCGACGCTGTGCACAAATTACATTAATATAATTTTTTTCACACAAATAGAGCTTTCTTTTGGTGGTAATTGATTGCCACTGGGTTTATTTTTTGGGGCTATAAACGAAAAAATACAACATTTATTAAAAAAAACCCAATATTTTTTACTTTCTGTTAGAGCAAATTGAGAATATCTGTATAATTTTCTAAATCCTCTCTTATACCCAGTGAAGTGAACAGCCCCAGATGATACACAGAGATGAAACAAATCTCCCTACATAAGTTTTACATGTATATCTGTTGTCTTCAACTGTATATATCCTTTAGAAAGTGCTCTTCGTGTTACAGATTTTCTCTTGCTGGTTAAGACTGCAGAGCAGCCTGGGTACACAGCCAAGACAGCTGATTGGGGGAAAGGCACACACCCCCTCTCCTCATAGGTAGAGACTTTCAGCTTTGTTCATTGTATAGTTCAGGGCTCTGCTAATCTATTTATAGCAGAAGAACAGAGCAGGAGACAGCTACGGGACATAATGCTTTGAAGAGAGATAACAAAACACTGCAGATATACAGTACGTGCCTAGCTCAAATTGAATCGGGTTTACATCCACTTTAAAGCGGGATTCCGTCCCTGAAAAAAAAATGTAAAAGTCAGCAGCTACAAACACTAGCAACTACTAAACACGCTACAAATAAGTACTTACCTGTCGTGGGTGCCCACGATGTCGGCCACCCGAGGCCGCCCCGTCCCTCGGCTCTCGGGTCCCGGCACCGCCATCCTAAGGGAAACAGGCAGTGGAGCCTTGCGGCTTCACTGCCAGTTTCCTACTGCGCACACGCGAGCGGCATGGCGATCTGTGAATGGCCCTGTGGTGTTCTGGGAACACACACAGTTCCCAGAAGGCAACGGGGCCGCTCAGCTAGGAGCAGAACACGCCGCGGAATAGGAAGAGGCAGATTAGAAAGAATGCCTAGCAACAAGGATTCAGGTAAGTTTAATTTTTTTTTTTTCAAATGTTTTTTTCAAATTTTTTTTAGGATTTTTGGTGAATTTTTTTTTTCAGGGTGGCCCTCCACTTTAATATGACAGTGTGCATGGCATACATAAGCCAAACAGCCAGGGAACCTTGCAAATTAAGGGTGGAATGGAGAGCAACTGTTGGAATGCCCTCCTACTTTATCTTTTATAACTTTAAATGTTTAACAGACCACAATTCTTTGTAGTCGGCTACATATATTCAGTAGCGTTCATCATCGTTTTTGGAGTGTTTTTAATATGTAATCCGAAACTATGTCAGGAAGCGAAAATAATCTTATTTATCTTGGCTTTGCATGTTTTGTGTATGCACAGGAAATAGTTCCTAATGACAGATTTAATCCTTGTTAAAAATGTAAGCTATTTTTTTTTCTGTGCACCTAAAACACATAAATACAGTGCCTTGAAAAAGTATTCACACCCCTTGACATTTTCCACATTTTGTCATGTTACAACCAAAAACGTAAATGTATTTTATTGGTATTTTGTGTGATAGACCAATACAAGGTGGCACATAATTGTGAGGTGGAAGGAAATGATAAATGGTTTTCAATTTTTTTTACAAATAAATATTTGAAAAGTGTGGTGTGCATTTGTATTTAGCCCCCTTTACTCTGATACCCTTAACTAAAATCTAGTGGAACCAATTTCCTTCAGAAGCCACCTAATTAGTAAATAGAGTCCACCTGTGTGTAATTTAACCTCAGCATAAATAGAACTTTAGTGAACAAACAGCATCATGAAGGCCAAGGAACACACCAGATGGGTCAGGCATAAAGTTGTGGAGAAGTTTAAAGCAGCAGAAAGAGCCTGGATCTAAAGCTTGGGCTAAGGAAGAGCCTGGCCTGGGCCCTGGAGGGTGGGTTCACAACATAAATGGGGACATTTATTGAATTGTCGCAAGTAATGCCGAAAAGGAGCAGAGAGACAGGTCGTGTGATAGATTTACTGCTTGTTTGGCTGTACTTCTCCTGTGGATCACAGCAGTGTAGATTGTTTTGCACTCCTGTAACCCATTTTCAGCTGACATCAGGCTGTCGGCTGACGTCACAGAGTCAGTTCTGACTGGGGAAAGATCGCAATCATATGGTCAGGATCTGCCCATGTGCACCCAGTCGCTGAGAGCCTGAGACAGTCACTAGCTCTTTGCTCAGGAAGCACTGAGAACTGGGTGATCGGAGGTGTTTGATTCCTCGGTTCTCAGCCTTAGAGCCAGCAGGGCACAGATGCAGCATCAACCTAGAGATTTCCATACCGCTCTTGTAATTACCCAACATCTCTTTCCTGCTATCTGGCCCACATGACAATTAGGCCCTTATTCACATGGAGCATATGCATCCATGCCCAGTGTGATGGCTGTGTACCGCGTGGGGATGCATGGTGTTCTGTGCATCTCTGTGCAGGCACTCCTGTCAAAGTCAATTGGGACGTGGCAGCTGGATGGACATAGTCAAATGTCAAAATTTGGCAGACAGGAAGGAATGCATGTATTCAAATGCACAGTGTCTGCATTCGGCTCTGTGCACCCACTTCTATAGGTAAAGCTCTCTGGTGGATGCAGATGCAGCAAAAAGTGGCTCAGCATACAGGACCTGTCTCAGCACCTGTCTGAATGAGCCCTTAGGGGAATTTATCAAAACTAGAGCAGACAGAATTAGGAACAGCTGTGCATGGCAACCGATCTGCTCATAGCTTTCATTTTCAAAGCTGAACAACTGAAGATAGAAGTTGATTGGTTGCCATGCTCAGCTGTTCCAGATTCTGACTGCACCAGTTTTGATAAATCCCCCTTCCTGTATTTTACATTTCTTACTCCTGACTACTGCATTCTAAGTACAGCACATTCTTTGTTAAAATGGTTGTATAGGCATAAGGTGTTTTTACCTTCATGCATTCTTTGCATGAAGGTAAAAACCCTTCTGTGTGCAGCAGCCCCCCCCCGCCCCACCTAATACTTACCTGAGCCCCCGCTCGATCCAGGAATGTCCTTGCATGGGCTTTTGGCAGCAGCAGGAGCCATTGTCTCCCACTGCTGTCAATCACAGCCAGTGAGTCAATCAGAAGATCGAGTGGGCGGGGGCGAGCCACTTTTCCATGTGTGAATGGACACAAAGAGCCGTGGCTTGGGAGTGCGCCTGCTTTGATGCCCCCATAGCAAGCTGCTTGCTGTGGGGGCACCCGGCAAGAAGGAGGGTCCAGGAGTGCCAGTGAGGGACCGAGAAAGGGGAGGATCTGGGCTGCTCTGTGCAAAACCATTGCACAGAGCAGGTAAGTATACCATGTTTGTTATTTAAAAAAACAAGAATTTAATATCACTTTAAGGTTAGCTGTGTGTAGTAAAGGGTGTGCAAAAGAACAGTTTTATTTTATTAAAATGAGTGTACTTAGGTTTGTACTGTCTGTTACATACTCACTTGTGGCACAGTCATTAAAGCATATGGCCATTTAAGCCCCTCCCACTGTTGATGCAATCTGATCACACCCACAGTATTGACAATGTGCCACTATATTGTCACTTAACATTTTTCTTGGGGGGTTTGAAAAAAATGACTAGCCCCGGGTGCCAGATGTGCTAGCTACAGCACTGCTATGGACAAACACAACATGGGGACAAGTAAGCGGCTTACTATGGGGGCACTTGACAGGGCGGAAGCCAGGATAACCGGTGGGGGACCCCAGAAGAGAAGGATCAGGGCTGCTCTGTGCAAAACCATTGCACAGAGCAGGTAAGTATAACATGAAAATATATGTTTAAAATCGACTTAACTACAGTGCATCCGGAAAGTATTCACAGCGCTTCTCTTTTTCCACATTTAGTTATGTTACAGTCTTATTACTAATTGGATTAAATTAATTATTTTCCCCAAAATTCTACAAACAATACCCCATAATATCATCGTAAAAGAAGTTTGTTTGAAATCTTTGCAAATTTTTTTTAAATAAAAAAAGGAAAAATCAAATGTACATAAGTATTCACAACCTTTGCCATGACACTCAAAATTTAGCTCAGGTGCATCCTGTTTCCACTAATCATCCTTGAGATGTTTCTGCAACTTGATTGGAGTCTACCTGTGGTAAATTCAGTTGATTGGACATGATTTGGAAAGGCACACACCTGTCTATATAAGGTCCCACAGTTAACAGTGCACGTCAGAGCACAAACCAAGCCATGAAGTCCAAGGAATTGTCTGTAGACCTCCGAGACAGGATTGTATCAAGGCATAGATCTGGTGAAGGGTACAGAAATATCACTGCAGCATTGAAGGTCCCAATGAGCACAGTGGCCTCCATCATCCTTAAATGGAAGAGGTTTGGAACCACCAGGACTCTTCCTAGAGCAGGCCGCCTGGCCAAGATAAGTGATAGGGGGAGAAGGTCCTTAGGGAGGTGACCAAGAACCTGATGTTCTCTCTGACAGAGCTCCAACGTTTCTCTGTGGAGAGAGGAGAACCTTCCAGGAGGACAACCATTCCTGCAGCACTCCACCAATCAGGCCTGTATGATAGAGTGGCCAGAAGGAAGCCACTCAATAAAAGGCACATGACAGCCCACCTGGAGTTTGCCAAAAGGCACTTGAATGACTCTCAGACCATGTGAAACAGAATTCTCTGATGAAACAAAGATTGACCCTTTTGGCCTGAATGGCAAGTGTCATGTCTGGAGGAAACCAGGCTCATCACCTGGCCAATACCTTTCCTACAGTGAAGCATGGTGGAGGCAGCATCATGCTGTGGGGATGTTTTTCAGTGGCAGGAACTGGGAGACTAGTAAGGATCGAAGGAAAGATGAATGCAGCAATGTACAGAGAAATCCATGATGAAAACCTGCTGTGGACCTCAGACTGGGGTGAAGGTTCATCTTCCAACAGGTCAACGACCCTAAGCATACAGCCAAGATAACAAAGGAGAGGCTACAGGACAACTCTGTGAATGTCCTTGAGTGGCCCAGCCAAAGCCCAGACTTGAACCCAGTTGCACATCTCTAGAGAGATCTGAAAATGGCTGTGCACCAACGCTCCCCATCCAACCTGATGGAGCTCGAGAGGCCCTGCAAAGAAAATTAGGAGAAATTGCCCAAAAATAGGTGTGCCAAGCTTGTAGCATCATACTCAAAAAGACTTCAGGCTGTAATTGGTGCCAAAGGTGCTTCAACAAAGTATTGAGCAAAAGCTGTGAATACTTATGTACATGTGATTTTTTTCGTTTTTTATTTTTAATAAATTTGTAAAGATTTCTAACAAACTTCTTTCATTTTGTCATTATGGGGTATTGTTTGCAGAATTTTGAGGAAAATAATGAATTCAATCCATTTTGGAATAAGGCTGTAACATAAGAAGATGTGGAAAAAGTGAAGCGCTGTAAATACTTTACGAATGCACTGTATGTGCTAACTACAGCATAAATGGGATTTCCTAAAAAAATGTTCAACAAGGTCAGTTGTGGCTAATTAGGAGTTTAGTATTGTAACAAACAGTACCCTGTTTAGATTTGATTTATATTATTGTAAATGCCCTTAAGGAGCCTGAAAAGAAATCTGTATATAACCAGCAGCAAAGTATTTCAGTATTTATAATAAATCGGTATACATTTTGGGAATACTGTAAATATTCTGTTATCTTGTTTTTACACAATCAATCTTAGGATGAAGGTCTCCTATCGAGGTCATTTTCTTCATAACATATATCCCAATGCTTATATAGATTCTCCGGAATTCAGATCGACAGAAATGGAGAGAGGAGAAAAATTTCAGGTAACTTTCCATATCAGTTGTTTTGTATAGCCTTGAAGTCCAACAATGGCATGAGCTAATAAAAAATAAAAAGCAACTGTTTAATCCCCAATCCTCAGTGCACTGTATAGTCAAAATGTGTACTGTTCATAGCTGGTGTTGTAATATGCATATCTATTCTAGAGTTTTAGTAACTGAGCATTGCCTCAAAGATATCCACTTACGGTGCAGGAAAAGCAGGCACAGATTGGATGAGAGGATCCTTCAGCGGGCACCAACTACGTGCCCAAAAGAAAAAAAAACTAGTGGGGGGCTTTAAGTTCTACTTGTCAATGTCATACCTGCCTCTCAGCACCAAGCATCCTACCCCCAGGCCCCAAGCTATGTATTTCCCATCATTGATTGAACAGTCTGTACATTGCACAGCAATTTCAGCAAGTATGTGTACTTGGGTAATAGCTGCCACCTGGCTGCCATCTACCCTCTTCTGTTGTGCCTGTATCCTGTTGTTAGGCAGTGATGTAACTACCTACAGACCAAGGTCCTGACATCTGATTTACTGACCCCCCCTTCCCCCATCAGCACCCTCTGCAACACCCCAAAAAATCAGCCTGCATGAGCATGCCTTAGGAGCTGCAGAAGACTGCACTGCTGAACTGGCTGGCTGTTCAGGCCAAGCGTCCAGGAAGAAAAAGACGTGGTAGCAGCAGCCATCTTCTCTAAATAAGTGAATCAAGAATGGCTAAAGTATTCTCAATAACTTATAAAATATATAAAATCGCGCTAAATAGAAAACAGAATATGATTAACCAAAACCAGAATCAGATTTCATTCTCCCTGATCAGTGTTGTGATAATAAATCTTATATACTCCTGGTATCGATCTCCACCATCCACCACCAGCTCCTGTAGACCCCTCCGTACAAGGGATCTGATGAATGAAGAACAGCTCGGCATGAGTAGAGAAGAAAGCTGCAGCTGAGAGACTTCTCTATGGCCCAGGCAGCCCTTCCAAGACCCCCCCCCCCCCGGCCAGAGCAAGCGTGGCTACCTAGAGTCATTCGCTTTTGTTTCTTAAAGTGGAACTTTAGTCAGAAAATGTTGTCCTGCTAGATCACTTTAGACTGATAGAATTTATTTTGGGTTCACTTATTGCTGGCAAGGGGATTGTAGAGACAGTGGGATTGGGGAGTCCAGAATGAGACACGTGTCACAGACATTGTCCATCTTCTTCATCAATTAATAACTAAGCCTTATCTAACCAACTTACTGAAAAAAATATTTTGTCTTAAACCTGGATCATTAACTTGGGGGTCACTCCAGCATGTCCACCCCCAGCAGGGAGGGTCGCCGACCTGAAAGTTTTTCAGGACAGGCTTGGGAGAAGCCACGGACAGCCTACAAGTATGGCATCAAACAGAAGTTTCTTTTTCAAAACCCAAGCCGTGTTTTTACTGTACTGGGGACACTGGGATGCATGGTAATTTTATTGTAAAATTGAACTAACCCTTTAAACTACATTTTGAAATGTTGCATGTTTATGTAACTGAAGTTCAGTTTTGCTAATTTTATGGTGAGGCCAAGGATAAACATTATGTACTATGCAATGTACTGTATATATCATACTATGTTAGTTGTACAAAGAAGTGGCTGCATTGCTAGTAGTATTGTAGTATAGCTAGTGTTTTATGTTCATTATTTTACCTTTATTTTCGCTTCATATTATATCCACCTTTTTTTGCAAGGTTTTCCTACTTGAAACCTGACATATCTGAGACTTTAGCAGAAATCATACTATTTAGAAACCTCAGAATTTGCAACAGAACATTCCTGATTCTATCCCCAAATCAACAGATATCACACCAGCCATGATATAACACAGTGTTGGCCTCCAGTCAGCCCAGTAGCACAGCTACTGATTTCTGATTTCATCCCCAAGTCAACAAGCTAGGTATAAGCAAATGATATCCTCCAGCAGCAGTGTCTCGTTCTTGGTGCCATTCCTAGGTCCACATACACCAAGTAAGCTGTAACATGTAACTGTAGCGAGGTCCTACAGCAGCAGTGCTCTATTTCTGAAGCCATACCCCTGCCCAATGTTTGGCAAACAAGATGTAACACGGAGATGTCCTCCAGAAGTTGACAGCCTGGAGTTTTTGAGGCAGCCATACCACATTTTTCAAAATTGAGCCCAAAATTTGGCACGCCTTAAAGTCTAGTTCTGTATTTTCTTTTTTTCCTAAAAGGCTGACCCCCGAACCCAAATGCTAACACTGTATCAACTGACAACAAGCCAAACACAACAAGTGTTGAGGCCTAGTCTGAGATGAGTGCCAACATTTTGAAAAACTTGCTACCACAAGAAAACGTACAGAAAAATGTTGTAAAGGTATTTCAATTAATAGTATGGTGGTGCAGCAAGTCAAGAGCACTGTGTACCATCTTTCGTTTCACTGTAGACCACAGTATACCATTCTACTGTACTGCTTGAAACACGTTGCTGAATCCCCTATATTAGATAAAGTGAGTAGGGCTCATGAACCATGTCAGGGGTACAGCATACCTATTACCATCACATCCTCAATACTTGTACTCCAGTTTATTCTTTTCCCAAAACTGGCATGGGATATACATAAGGAATGGGACTTTTAAGGTGGATGATCTCTCAAAAGAATACAATTACAAACAAGATCCTTTATTATTGACCAGCCCTGGGCTGAACCACAGCCTTTTTTTTTGTTTTGTTATAAAAAGGCAATAATAGCCAGTACATGACTAAAAACAAGATAATCTAAAAGAAAACAAAGACAGATACAGATTACATAGATGATAGAACACAACCCCACTAAATCAACACACTGCTGTATATGTTGTCACATACTATATCAAAATGTTCTATAGGGGAATAATAACTTTATATCCCTTATCTCTTGGCCTTGAGTAAGCATAAATGCAAAAACAACAAATGTATTGAATTCTTCAGGGGAGAGTTGTTCAACACACTATTGTGATGTCTTAATAATTCCAAAGCAGGTCAGGTAGAAGACAACCCCACCACTGAGATAAAAACATTGATAAATAGATCCGCCCAGACCACTCAAAACCGTCCCTAGAAAGCATTATTTTATGGCTTCTATGGTTTTAAATCCCATGGCTTTAAAAACAGGTATGCAGTATTCCCATATGGGGATCTGTTATGCACAGACAGTGATCCTCCAGTGGTCTGTTGCAGAATTTAGATATGCACAGTGTATTCTGTTGTGTGGTCTGAGCGGTGAGTTAGGCCAGAAATCTACTTTCATGCTTTCACATGATATACAGTACATCTTTGTTTATCTCATTTCTGTTTATGCAAATTTTTGATATTGCTAGTCCAGTGTCACAGTGTATGCGAACACATAGATGTTTTACAGACCTGGCCAATGGTGTATATCAGTGGTTCTCAACCCTGTCCTCAAGTATCCCCAACAGGCCATATTTGCAGGTTTTCTTGCACAGGTGCTTTAAATCAGTGTCAATGGCTTGGTATTTTGAACAGCTATTTTATCTAAGAGAGATTACCAAAACATGGCCTGTTGGGGGTATTTGAGGACAGGGTTGAGAACCAGTGGTGTAAATGACCAAACTCCAAATTATAATGCTCAGGAATCCTTTTTAAAAGTGGAAACATTTGTGGAAGCATTTGTCGAAAGGCAAGCAGTACCCTTCTGGAGCATTGTTAATGCTGTAATTGAAAGCCCTTTACTTCAGAAAAGGCTCACAAAAGAAAAATTAATGCCTGAATTGTTACAGGATGGGCCGCTAGAATGATTTTAATATTATGTCTTCTATGTAGTGATTGATCAGTGGACAACCAACCTGAAAAAATGTCCCCACAAATGAAACAAATGTCCTATTTAGACCCCCAAATGATTTAGTCAAATGAAACACGTCCACAAAGTTGGTAGAGAAAGAACTATGATCAGATGTTTAGATTAGCCAGTTCTTTATAAATACCACAAGGTTAAAGCCCTTTGATGGGAAGGCCCACAGTTCCCACATTGTTGCACAGGGACTGTCCTCTATGTCTTCAGCTCTATCTTTCGCCAAAGTGATCTGTTAGGGACTGGGTGAAAAGCGTCTTCTAAGTTGCAGGGTCTGAGGTGATAAGCTGTAGGTGATGAAAAGTAAAATTCACTTGTTTGGAAAACGTAATCAATACCTGTACGAAGTGGAGAGCCTCTTGGTTGAGTAAAGAGGTCTGGAGTTCCTTCGCTGCAGCTGTGCTGGCTGTCTTTAAGCACTTTAGGCTGCCTGTGCTGTTTATGGATGGTAGGGGACTATTTGCACTGTAGCCCATCCAGTTGTGGAGCCCCCTGATGCCAAGCTATCACTGAGCTAAGCAGCTCCTTCTCTATGCTAGAGAGAGCCACCAATGTTTACCTTGCATGGTGGGCCTGTGTGCACCAGAGTGGCCTCACCTCCCCATTCACCCCTATAGAGACTGTGCTGGATGTCAGCAGAATCAATTGTGTGTCTGGGCACTTTTTGGCTGAAATGCAGCCTAGAGATGCCTCAAGATATTATTGCCTTACCACAGCTAAAACGCAGCTAAAGCAACTGCAAAAACGACCGGTGCTTTAGCGGCTTTTTTAGCAGCGCTTCAGATTAAGATTTTGGCAGAAGTGTTTGTGGGTACACCCTTATCCTATAAACATGTTAAGTGTACATTATTAATGTCAACATCTTGAGGACTGGGTAACGCAATGATTGCAGCTCAGTACCACTGGTCATCATCCTCATTATACTTGGTGACACTTGCCTGATGACATCCTTGATAAAGTTGCTCAATATCCATTATTCTTACTAGAGAGACATTGCTAAACTCTACATAACGAATGTCAACATCTTGAAGATTGGGTAATAGTGATTCCAGCTGTACCTGTACCATTGCTCATCGTATATAGTGACACTTGCTTGACCAATTACTGGTCATTCTTATTATATATAATGACACTTTCTTGACCAGTTACTGGGTATGTCATTTTAAATTCACCTGATATTAAGCTGCTGTTTACAGCTTGGGTGTTGTTTATTGGTCACAATAATGAAACCAGCTGAAATAAGTTGTCAAAATATATTTGCACAATTGTGTTTTAAATACAATGCAATGTATAATTCTTTTGTGTTAAGTTGCAGCATCAGAAATAATGGCATTGTTGTTGGGTAAATTCTTTACTTGTACTGTATTGATAATATTGATGGGTTGCCCAGGTGGGCCCCCATACCTAACTAACTTTTTCCATTGGGCCTCTGAGTAAAAGCAACAATTGTGTACCGTAATTATTTTCACTGTAGATTTAGTTCAGACTATATAAAAGTCAATGTGTGCCTTATGAAATGGTATACATTACCATGAAATGCAATTAATCGAATCTAGATTTTTAAATTTTTTTTAAAGAAAGTAATTGAACCTGTTTTCCCTTTTTACTTGTCTTAGGTCACAATCACAGCAGATGATAATTGTGCATATCTGTGCTGGTCTCGGGAGAGGCTAACATATTTTCTGGAGTCCGAACCATTCCTTTATGAGATATTTAAATATTTAATTGGTAGAGACATTACAAATAAGCTATACTCACTGAATGACCCCACATTAAGTGACAAGGTAAGGGTGTGTTTAACTTTTCTTGAACTGCTGTGAGAAGACTATTTACAGTTATTTGAATGACGCAAGTAAGGCCTTATTACATTGTAGAATTTTGTTAGCATTTTCATTCAGCTTTACAAAAGAGCCCACTATGCTGTCCCATAGCAGTACAGTGTGCTTAACCTGCTTACCAGCCAGGGTTTTTTTTTCTGTTTAACAAAAATGTAGTCCAAAACCATATTTAAAAGAAACTTCTTAAAATCCTATGTGGCCTGTGATGGCGCCCATCCTGTTGCCTATGAGGTTAGCGGCTACAACAGGAGAGAGTATACACTATGCATGTGTGGTTAAAAGAACTGAACTGCGCTCCTTCCCATGGCATTAAGAAGGGCTGGTCCCAACGGCAGCTTCATCCTTACAAGGAGTCGGAACTGAGCTATCACAGACTACAAAGGATTTTAAGAAGCTTCTTCTAAATGTAGTTTTGAACTACATACTTTAAACAGAAAGGGAACCGTGGCTTACAGTTAGATCTAGTACACTAGGCTGGTAAAGCTGAATTTACACTTTAATACAGATATGCTGACATGTAAAATATTCTGCATGTAGGCTTTCTTTCACAGCGCTGTATTAAGGAGAGCACAGCTTCAATGACATCAGCATTTTCTATCATTTGTTTGTAATCACGTGTATTGATTCATTTGTAATCACCTAGACCAAAATTATAAATCTCCCACCCCTTGAGTGCAACCCAGCAGCTGGAATACTTACTAAATCTCTCCTTGTTTCAGCGATCTTTGCTGTGCATGCCCATACAGTGTCTCCCAGCCTTTCTACTGAATATGTCCCTCTCAGGTCTTCCTCTTAGTGCACATGGAGCCCAGCCCAATTCATTTCTATGGGACATCCGTACTCATGGTAGCTTCCAGCGGTCCAGCAGGGTATGACTTCCCAATGAATTACATTGGGCCAAAGGTGCAGTTGTCTCTTAAAGCAAATTTAAAGGTGTTTTTTATAAACTAAAGAGAATGCTAAAAAGCTACATACTTACTAAGTTACATGTGTTTTAAAAAACAATGTACATTTTTTTATTTTTTTATTTATGAAGTGAACACATGATCTCTAGTTCTCTGTCTGTTAATGAGGCTGCAGCAGAATATCACTTCCACTAATATAATACCATGGCCAAAGTTGGCTGACAGTGCTACTTCCTGCTAGAGCTGCTGTCAGGCAGAAGGGTATGGGGCTGGGCAGGAAGTGTCAGCTCTGTGCTTTGAAATAGGCAGTGAGCATTGTCACCTTACTAAGTTTACTGTATACAGTGCTAGGGTAAACCATTTTTTCTACCATTATGCTATACCGATTTTAAACCGCCAGTCCAGCCAAGCATTTGTTTTTGGGTTTACAATAAAAAACCTGGTAGATTTTCTAACTCTTCCCCACTTTATTTAAACTTAAAAAAAAAAAAAAAAAGTTTGGCTAGACTAGGGGTTTAAAACATGTTTTCTGGGCTTTATGATTTTGTATTTTTTATGTTGGTCTTTAGGAAAATGTATGTTTTTGTTAAGGACTGCAAATGCAGTGAGAGTTTTTTTTTTTTCAGTAAGGTAAGCATAAAATAGTGCAGGGATATGCAATTAGCGGATCTCCAGCTGTTGCAAAAATACAAGTCCCATCATGCCTCTGCCTCTGGGTGTCATGCTTGTGGCTGTCAGTGTCTTGCTATGCGTCATGGGACTTGTAGTTCTGCAACAGCTGGAGGTCTGCTAATTGCATATCCCTGAAATAGTGCATATTAATATTTCACATTTACAGTACATTTGTAACCATGTGGTGGAAAATAGACACTTTTTTACGTTTACCTAGCTGTTTTTAACTGCACTACTGAACGAATCCTGTCTTTCACAGAGGTCAATAGCTCAAGTTCAAATTAGACACAGTGAAATGAGTCAAAGGAGTCAGTCTTTCCCTCCATGTATCAAACGGCACAGTAAAAACATTCTCTTTTCGAGTGTAGCGTTCTCTCTATAAAAAACAATATTACTCTTGGTGATTCAGCATCCTAAGTCAGCCCATCAGGGGTCAAAAATTATACAGCCCTGGGGCTGTAATTATATATGTATTTTTCACCATTATGTTAAATATGCTTAAGGAGGATGCGCTAACAGCAGAAAACTGCTAAAGCCTGCTTACAATTATATCAGAATCAAACAAATGACCCCTGCCCCCACCTATAACTGGCCTTCATAGCAAGGAGCACATGGAAGGGCTATCACATGAAAGACAAAAACAGAACATTCCATAGCTCAACTCACCAACCAGTCTGCCAACTGACCAAATTAACCTGTCCAACAGTCTGTGTTAAAAAGAGGGGTTTAGTTAGCACACATTTGCAAACGCATACATAAGCTGCAAGGCTCTTCACGGCACCCTGTGTATGTTTGCAGTCCTAACGAAACTGAATTTGTAAGCTTCTCCACAATGGAAGCACATGCATTAAATGGATAGATGAGGGGCAGGTGGGCCAATCCCCCTTAAAGGAAAAGGAGCACACTGGACACCCAGCAAGAGGGGGGTTGGGCTGCCTCCAGGCCCACCTGCCCCTCATCTATCCATTTAATGCATGTGCTTGCAAATGCATAGTTGCCAATAAAGTCCCGAATTTCCCGGAACATTCCCGGGATTTAGACCCTTTTCCTGGTTTTAGTGTTTCCCTGGAAATGTCCTGGGAAATCCCTTTTTTCATGATTTTTTTTTCTGGTAGAGGTCTGCGGCCGGCGGAGATAATGACAGACCCCCCCTCCTCTCTGTCAGATCCCCCTCTTCTCTGTCAGACCCCCCTCCTCTCTGTCAGACCTCCCTCCTCTCTGTCAGACCCCCCTCTTCTGTCAGACCCCTCCTCTTCTCTGTCAGACCCCCCTTCCTCTCTTTCAGACACCCCTCTTCTCTGTCAGACTCCCCTCTTCTCTGTCAGACCCCCCGTCCTCTCTGTCAGACCCCCCTCCTCTCTGTCAGACCCCCCTCTTCTCTGTCAGACCCCCCCTCCTCTTTGTCAGACCCCCCCTCCTCTTTGTCAGACCCCCCTCCTCTCTGTCAGACCCCCCTCTTCTCTGTCTGACCCCCCTCTTTTTTGTCTGACCCGTACAGCCTAAGAGCAGCCCTGTGAGTGAGTGCACCAGACCCCCCTCCTCTCTATCAGACCCCCATTCTTCTCTGTCAGACCCCCCTCCTCTCTGTCAGACCCCCCTCTTCTCTGTCTGACCCCCCTCTTTTTTGTCTGACCCATACAGCCTAAGAGCAGCCCTGTGAGTGAGTGCACCAGACCCCCCTCCTCTCTGTCAGACCCCCCTCTTTCACCTCTCTCCCCTCCTCCCCCCTTTCTCTCACCCCCCCTCGCTACTGCCTCTCTTTCACCTCCCTCTTTCCCTCCTCGGGCTGTATGGGGCCCCGATAATTTCTAACAGCAGCCCTGTGAGTGAGTGCACCAGTTTGGATGTGTCTTGACCTACCCCCAGTCATAGAGGGACCCCTACACTCCACACTGACCTACCCCCAGTCATAGAGGGACCCCCACACTCCACACTGACCTACCCTCAGACATAGATGGACCCCTACACTCCACACTGACCTACCCTCTGTCATAGAGGGACCCCTACACTCCACACTGACCTACCCCCTGTCATAGAGGGACCCCTACACTCCACACTAACCTACCCTCTGTCATAGAGGGACCCCTACACTCCACACTGACCTACCCCCTGTCAGAGGGACCCCCACACTCACCTACCCCCTATCATAGAGGGACCCCTACACTGCAACACTGCATACTGACCAACCTGAGATGTAAGGAGGCACTCCGCTGGGGACACCTGAGATGTAAGGAGGGACTCTACTGCGGACACCTGATGGCATCTGGTGGCAGGCGACATGACAAGTGACACACTCGGGGCTCCCACTGGTTCTGCATTATGGTGAGTTGAACTATTTAATTTTTTATTACAATGTAATAATAATGCGCTTTAATCACCCTGACACCATAACAACCATGGTGTCGGGATGATTGAAGCGCTAACACCAGGTGTTTGGAGTATATTTATTTGCTGATTGCTAAACTTTCTGAAATACACATATTTCTATTGTGGTGTAGGATCTGGGCCTTCTGTCCCTCCATCCCTTTCTTTCTCTTTCTTTCTTACTTTGTTTCTCCCTCCATCCCTCGTTCATCTCAGACTCTAACCACACCCCCTTTGAGTCACGCCCCTTTAAGCCACACCCACTATTCACGCAAACCATGGCCGTTTTTCGGTGGGGCGCTCTGAGCGCCGCATTTTTCTCTTTCCCTATGTCACACCTACTAATGCATGCCCCGCCCCCCTAATTATAAGGTTACTCCGCCTACAGCCAAAAAAGTGTCCCGAATTTTTTTTTTACAATGTTGGCAACTATGCAAATGCATGTTAACTAAACCCCTCTTTTTAATGCAGACTGTAGGACAGGTTAATTTGGTCAGTTGGCAGACTGGTTGGTGAGTTGAGCTATGGAATGTTCTGTTTTTGCACTTTCTTCAGGAAAAGAGGTCTCATATAGTCACCCCAGCAAAGCACTCATGAATCCCATACTTGGTAGTATACAGTCATAAAAATTACAAGAGTGTAAATATGCCCTGAAAGTCTTGGGATATGTACAGGAAATGTGGGCCTTACTAGGACTAAAATGGGTTTGATATGTATAGATTAATAAATGCCACAATCTTTATCATAATTCCATATTTATATACCATAACTCAGCAGCTATTTAGGATTGAAGCTCTTTCTTTAGTCTGAACATGTTTATGGACTGGAAATGAACATAGCATGAAACTAACAGACTTTTACATAGAAATGGAGAGATCTATGCAGTATAAAGTCTTTTGACTGAAATTTAATTTGTGTTCATATACTTGCGGTCCAGTTGCTGACTAGGGGTATATTCCACATTTCATTTAACCCCTGGAACAAAAGAGTACTTGGGTAATCTGTCTGTTTTTATCCCTTTTTAAAAAAAAAAAAACATTCTGCTTGTATGTACATTCTTTGTAACATTTTATATTTTTGGTACATATGCACTGTCCACCCTTTAAGAATATTAAATATACAATTAGCAAGTTTATTTTTGATTACACTAAAATACATACAAATTCAGAGAGATAGAGCCTCTAATGCCGTGTACACACGGGCGGACTTTTCGGCATCAAAGGTCCGACAGTCTTTCCTACGGACTTTTGACGGAATTCCGACAGACTTTCGAACGAACGGACTTGTCTACACACGATCACACCAAAGTCCGACGGATTTGTACGTAATGACGTATGACCGGACTAAAATAAGGAAGTTGATAGCCAGTAGCCAATAGCTGCCCTAGCGTCGGTTTTCATCTGTCGGACTAGCATACACACGAACGGATTTTTCGACCAGACTCGAATCCGTCGGAAAGATTTGAAACATGTTTCAAATCTAAAGTCCGTCTGATTTTTGACCGAAAAGGTCCGTCGGAAGTCAGATGAAGCCCACACACGGTCGGATTGTCCGATGGATTCGTTCCGGCGGACGAGTTCGGTCGAAAAGTCCGCCCGTGTGTACACGGCATAAGTGTATGTGTCTGCACTAACCTTGTAGGTGGAAGTAGCTAGTTTAGTCAACCTTGTAGTGACAAAAGAAAGTGGCATGTTTCCTTTACTAACCTGTTATCTGCTGCAGAGAAGAGTTTTCTGACTACAAATTTGTGGAGTGTGCGTCTCTCACAGCTTGTGTGTGTTCAAATCAAAGAACTCATGTTCTTGCATTATTGGCTAGTGTGTTGGTAATTTTTTTTTTGTGACACCGTTGTCACAGTTGCACTTTATATGTAATTTATTAGTAAAATAAATATACTATACACATAGTAAAGAAAAAGTCAGTGTAAAAAAAAACCCCACTAAAGTTTAAAGTTATTTAGACTATAATGCTGCGGTAAGTGCAGCAAATATGTGTTCAACAGCACACCATTAAACTAATGAAAAATGCAGTATTTACTGCCAAAACCCATTATTTGTTTGCTCCTAAATTACCATGATTTACTTTCAATGATGTCATTCATGTCTACTGTAGTTTACGTTCTTGTGCAAGTGCAACCATCTCATGTGCAAGTAAACACCATTCAGATTTTGCTAAGCTGCAAGCTATGTCATATTAAGTCTTCTCAAAGTTTTCATTAACTGACCATTTATTGTGATGTTATAGTAGAAACCTTAGCTTGGCAGACTGGTCCAAGAACACGTTGCTATAGATTTCAGAAATAAAATTAAATGCATTTATATTTTATCAGTTGATGCATATAAATGTGTTAAGCCGGCTATACGATATACAATCTGATTATACAATTATACCAAAGCTGCGTAATATGAAGAAAAACAATGCATTTCATTTTTATCAATTCGGGCAAGCCCCTGTTCTAAGGAGTTGGTAGTAGACCTAAATGAGTCTGTAAAATCAGATTGTATAGTGTATGGTGAGCCTTGGAGGTATTTTGATATAAAGGCCATTCCCATATTTTAAAGAATAAAAAGGGGGTGTGGCCGGGATGGTGGGCTGAGCAGATGTGCCTTCTGAGCTCTGCTGGAGAGGAATCCGTTTAAAAATCCATTTTTGGGTCAACTCGCACTATAATAGGTCTTCACAGCTTCTGCATGCCTTCTAGAACCTCTGGAGGCCAGAAATGGGGCAAAAGGCTAAAGTTTCCCCCTGGCATTGAGTTTGAGGCGACCCCGTCTCCGGATCAGCGACCTACACCAGCGCGCCTTAGCAACATGGCGTCGCAGACTGACCATGAGGAGGCCGCTCCACCAGGCATACCTGAGGTAATGGCAGCTATCACTATGTGCCAGACAGCGCTTACGTCCAAGATAGAGGCTGTACAGTTAGACGTGGGGCTGATGCGGCAAGACCTGGATAAAATCCAATCTAGGATAACAGTGGTGAAACAGCGGGTTGGTGACACGGAGGACACTGTGACCGATCATGTGGCCTCCATCAGAGCACTCCAGACGAAGGTAAAGGCTTTGGAATATCGAGCTGAGGATGCCGAAAATCGGAGCAGGAGGAACAACCTTCGCATTGTTGGGCTCCCGGAGGGGGTTGAGGGGCGCAATCCCACTGCCTTTACTGAGGATCTATTACGGTCGGTTCTTCCTGCGGCGCACCTATCATCCTACTTTACGGTGGAGAGGGCTCACTGAGTACCGCCAAGGCCGGGACCAGAAGGAGCCCCCCCCCCGTACACTAATTCTACGACTGCTAAATTTCAGAGACAGGGACGAGCTCCTGAGAGTGGCCCGCGCAGCAGGTGACATCCCCTACCGCAACGCGAAGCTCATGCTGTTCCCCGACTACACGATGGAGACACAGAGGCAGCGCTGGTCTTTTGACGTGGTGAAAGCGGCTCTTCGAATTAAGGGGATTCGCTATAGCATCCTATTTCCCGCCAAGCTGCATGTAGTCGATGGAAAGACGGTGAGGATCTTCACCAGTCCTAAAGAAGCCGGCGCATGGCTGGAGACATTGCCTCCTTAAAGCTCCTCTGTCTTCTGCCCTAAGCCTTAATTTTATTTTTATTTTTTGTTGTTTCATTCTGTTTGGGGCTGCTGAGGCCGCGGTCAGGGGCTCTGCACTGAGGAGGTATAGACGCTGTCCTGTACAGATTGATCCCAGATTTTGGTCCTTGAGTGCATTTGGATACAGTTGGGCCTGGACTTGCTTTTCCTAGTTTATCCTGTACTGTACCCTGTGACGAAGTCCCAATGTAACAGATTGGTGCAAACGCCTTATCGTAACCCAGTTGCTGGCCTGGAACATATTATGACTGTCTTCATAAGTCTCCCTTCCTTTATTAACTCTCCAGCAACTCAATTCAGTGGCGAATTTGTTTTTTTTCACTTTTCTGTTTTCCCCTTTTCTCTTTGGCTGCAAAGTACAAACTTTGGAATGTCCTAAATTGGGCAGACGCTTCCCGATACCAAATTTTCTTTTGGATTTGTTCTAAGTTTTGTTTGGGGTCATGTGCCCCTTGATGTTTGAGGGTGCACGGGGTGGCAGTGGGGGAGTTGGATGGCCGTTGCCATCTGTAATTTGGTTGTTTTGTTCCTTATAAGGTTACTGGTATACATGGTTGGTCTATGTGTTCTAATTGCTCTGTGCAACAAGTGGCCGTCCGGGGATGTGCAGTCACCGTGCCCCAACAGTTTGGCAGGGTCTGGGGAGCAATGGAGGGTGGGGGGGCTGCGCACCTGCGGACGAGACCAGCATACTTCAGTATTATGATATCCTTCATACATGGTTGTGTAGGAAGTATGGCTAATTTTACAGTGCTGTCTTGGAACGTCAGGGGTCTCAACTCAGCAATAAAGCGGTCCCTAGTGCTTAAAAACATACAGCAGCATAACCCCAAAATATGCATTTTGCAAGAAACCCACTTGATAGGTGCCAGGATACTGGGGTTAAAGAGAGCCTGGGTCTCTGCCCATTATCATGCTTCCTATTCCAACTACGCCAGAGGAGTAAGTGTTCTGGTGAATAGATCCCTATCTTTCCAACTAGTGGCATTTAAAACTGATCCCGGGGGCAGATATGTTCTTGTACATGCACTAATTGCTGGTTCTCCATATATAATTGTAGGAATATACCTGCCTCCTCCTCCTGATAATACCTTACTTCATACTCTGATGCAAACTGTTATACAATATGATGTCAGTAGAGTGCTGCTTGTGGGAGATTTCAATCTAGTCATGTCTAATGAACGAGACAGGCTTCGGCCCTCTCCCTCTACTAATACCGGTCTGTCGCAATGGGCATCCTCCTTTCATATGACAGATCTCTGGTGCCATTTCCACCCCTCGGATGCTCAGTTTACCTGCTTATCCACTACCTTTTGGACACTGTCCCGTATAGATATGGCTTTTGCTTCATCTGACCTGCTGCAGGAGACAGTGTCCACTGAGATTCTCTCCCGCGGTATCTCAGATCATGCTCCATTGATGGTTACGGTCCAGGCGGTTCCACCTGGGGGTCCGCGGTTGTGGAGATTATCCAAATACTGGATTATGGACACAGAGATCCAAGAGGAGATGCCCGAGGCATTATGCAATTTCTGGCTGAGTAATGCAGACTCCTCTGGACCACTCATAACATGGGATGCATTTAAGGCCTGGTTGAGAGGCGAATATATTAGGAAAATTGCAAATAGAAAAAGGGTATCTGTGCAGTCTCTTGGGCAACTAGAAGAACAGGCCCGGGAAAAAGAGCAATTGTATGTTAGCACCCCGAATTCAGATAACTACATCTCCTGGCAATACACCATTAGGGAACTGTCGCTGCTGCGAGTGGACCTCACTAAGAAGTCTATGTTGGCTTGCGCCCAAAGGGTGTTTGAGTACGGGGATAAAAATGGCAGGCTTCTAGCCTGGTTAGCCAAAGGGCAATATGCAATGACTCATGTAGGTAGGCTGCGGGACACGGATGGTACACTCTTAACCACCCCTGAGACAATTAGCAATACATTCTTACAATTTTACCAAGAGTTGTACTCTTCTAGGGTAAACTACACAGCCATTGACCTGTCTGAATATTTAGACCTTATACCATTACCTTCACTTGAACCAGACCAAAGCAAAGCTCTGGATGAGGACATAATGCTGGGGAGATTCAGACGGCCATGGGTTGCATGCCGGCGGGGAAAGCCCCTAGTCCAGACGGTATACCCATAGAGTTTTACTTACTGCATCAGGAGCTGTTGGCCCCCAGACTGGCCTCTCTCCTTTCTCAGTTTTATACCCTTGGCTCCCTTCCAGACTCTATGTCTGAGGCGGTGGTGGTGTTGGTGCCCAAACCCGGTAAGGACCCTGAAGAATGTGCCTCCTATAGGCCCATATCTCTCATAAACGCAGATGCCAAGTTACTGGCTAAAATCCTGGCTCTCAGATTGGCCACAGTGATTGAAGACCTGGTTCATCAGGATCAGATGGGGTTCGTGCCGGGGAAAGGTACCGATATCAATATACGCAGACTTTTTCTTAATTTTGATACAGCCCATGACAATGGAGGTACTAGAGTCATAGCTTCCCTAGACGCGGAGAAAGCCTTTGACTCCGTGGAATGGGGATATCTGTGGGACATAACAAAGCGGTTTGGGTTCGGCCCTAGATTTCTTAATTGGATAGGCTTACTTTATAAATCTCCAAGGGCTAGGATCCGTACAAATGACACCCTCTCCGATTATTTTCTCCTCCAGAAGGGCTCGAGGCAGGGTTGCCCACTGTCACCTAGCTTATTTGCGCTGGCTCTTGAACCGCTATCTATCCTGATACGGGAATCGTGCGACGTGCGGGGACTCAGGGTTGGCCTTCTGGAGGAGAAAATCTCTTTATATGCGGATGACGCGTTGCTGTATCTGCATGACGCCGAGGCTTCATTGCAAGTAGCACTGGAGATCTTTGATAGGTTCGGGAGGTTTTCGGGGGTCAAAATTAATTGGTCCAAATCGGTCATTTTCCCAATAGATTCTCAGGCCCGTGCAGCAGTGCCATCGACTCCGCTACTGTGGGTGGAGGAGTTTAAATACCTGGGGATTATAGTAACCAAGGACCTCCAGGCCTTTCGTCGCCTTAATATTCAGCCTATTGTCACAAGGCTAAAAGAGCATTGCTCTAAATGGAAGGAATTACCACTTAATCTCCTAGGACGCATTAATATATTGAAAATGTTATATCTACCTAGACTAAATTATGTATTCCGAAATTGCCCAGTGTGGCTTCTTGGCTCCCTATTTAAAGAATTAGATATGTGCATTGGTTCGTTTTTATGGAAAGGGTCCTCCCTCAGATTAGCTAGATCGACTCTACAGCTTCCGGCTCATTGTGGGGGTCTTGCACTACCTAACCTACTGGTTTACTATTGGGCAGCAGTACTAGTCACTGTGAGATGGTGGTTTGAGCAGTCCAGGTCGAATGCAGCTACATGTTTAGAAGCTGCTATTTTTGGCTCCCTCACAGAACTAGGTAATATAGTATATAGAGGTCCCTTGGTCTACCCCTCCCTTCCAGGCCCCACCAAAGCAACCCTCAAAGTGTGGGCAGTGGCCAGGAAGAGATTCCTACGTCCTCGCCAGTACTCCCCCTTTTCTCCACTATGGGGGAATCCTTCCCTCCCTCATTTTAGGACTATTTATGGGCCCGATTTGGGATTAAGGTCCTTCAAGATGTTATCCACTCAGGGACACTACTTTCATTTCAGGCTTTAGCAGGGAAATATGGACTCCCCGGGAGAATGTTATTCAGATATCATCAGCTGAGACATGCAGCTAGGGCTCAATTCCCCTACCCTATAAGCTTACAAACGGATCCCATTGAGGGAATACTGGCACAGGAGACTCTCAAGAAGACCCTTTCCACCTTATATCTTGTCCTATTAGAAATTGATTCACCTAAAATGAACACTCTATGGGCCAAGTGGCAGGCTGACATTCCCAGCCTAGACAGGGAAACTTGGGAGGAGTGCTTTGAGGACGGGTCTAAGTTAGTGATATCTTCTAGAGATAAGTTGCTGCAAACTAAGTTTATGCACCGTGTATACTACACGCCACAGAGACTGCACCAGATTTACCCTGATAGGTCACCAAACTGTCACAGATGTCAGTCCCCTGATAGCACGTACATGCATATGTTCTGGACCTGTCCCCTTATTATGAAGTTCTGGGCAGAGATATGAAAGCATCAATATCCGCTTGCAATTAACATTGCTGGTATCACCTGAACTGGCTCTCTTGGGCATCCATGACGATGATCAGAGACCTAAGTATACAAAAACACTCACCTCATTGCTGTTGTTCTATGCCAAGAAGGAAGTCCTTAAGAAGTGGGCTTCACAGTCTCCCCCAAAGGTGCAGGCATGGGACTCCACTGTTAACGCTGTGCTACCCCTATATAAGATGACCTATACTAATAGAGGTTGCCCACAGAAGTTCGATCGAATATGGTTACCTTGGACTGAACAATTCTAATATTCCCACCACATGACGAGTAAGGCACCGCCCCAAGATATTGTGAAAATAGCATAAGCTGGTACAATCCCCCCCAGACAAGGAATAGTTTTGTAACCTGACATTGTAGAACATGTGCACATGGGAAGTTATATGTGGTGTTGAATGTGCTGATCTGTACAGCTTACTCTTCTTACACTTGATTTTGATTTCTCCCTTTACTAATGTATTTTTCTGTATTTTAACTTGCTTAGTCCTGGATTGTATATAAGAGCTCAATTTATGGATGATAACTGTTACATGATGTCTTCTCAAATAAAGACCAACCTTGTTGTTTAAAAAAAAGAATTAAAAAAATGAAAAATCAATAAAAATATGGCTAGACTAGCTATAGCTGAACATATTTGTTTAGAATAAATACACAGTTCTTTATCTGGTAGAAAAAGAATTACAGTAGGTAGATGATTCTGGTAAACTGTGTTTTGTTATATGGTCTTTCAGTTGCTATTTAATTGAAGTAAATATGGTAGCTCAGTCTCTATGTTTTTTTCCTGGGCCATTTACATTTTTTGACAAAAGGTAAACTTCCCCTAGGCCAATAATAAAATATTCTACAAAAGAACCCCCCTGAAGAACTATATAGACATAGTATAAGACCTTATTTTCAAGTAAATCTTCTACAGATCTTGATCATTTATACCAAGCTGTTAATAAGAAAAAAAGTAAGCAGAGGTTACCTAACTAAAGCCTGTACAAAAAAAAAAAAAACAGCTTCTGTCGAATGAGCATGCTGGAAAACCAGCAGCCAACCGACTCCCGATCAGAGAGTGCTGGTCCCCCTGTCAGAACACAACAGCTCAGCAGGGGAGATTGCTATACTAACTTCGCATAGTTAGTACAGGTGTTCTGACTGGAGCTGACAGTTTTTTTTTGGATGAACGAAAAAAAAAACTCATAATATGTACCAGGCTTAAAGTGGTTGTAAACCCTTTACACCCACTTTATACTATATCTACTAAACCTGCACGGTTTAGGAGATATCCCTGTATTTGCATGTGCCGCCGTCATCGGCACATGCGCACTTAAACAAACTGAAGCAACGGCATGTAGGTGCCATTTACTTCAGATATACTGTGCCATTACCAGCGGCTTCAGCGCACATGCGTGGGAGTGACGCCATCTCAGCTCAGGCCAATCACAGCCCCGGAGCCGCGATACCCGGAACTAACCCCCGGGAGAGATGTCGGCCGCCAGAATGGTGAAGGAGGACCGCTGCAGGGGCTCCGATCTCGGGTAAGTAGTTCATAATCAGCTAGTATGCTATGCATACTAGCTGATTATGCCTTTGTCTTGCAGGTTTTTTTTTTTTTTTTTTTTTTCAAGGGTTTACAACCACTTTAAGCCTCCTGATGCCTCCTATTGATAATTTTAGACTGAACTTCATTTTAAAGGACCAATAGGAGACTATAAGCAGAAGGCATGTGGCATCATTCCTTCTGTTTTCAGAGTCTCCTTTTGGTTCCTTTAAGTAGGAGATCAATATCTGCATATCATATCAGCTTGATCTGCTAGTCATGACATTGAAAAGTACTTTTCAATTAAGGAAACATTTGCTTATACATGTTCTATAATTTATTTGAATTGCCCAGGTGTGTGACACAGTTGGTTTAAAAAATAAATCCTTATATTTTATACTGACGATTCAATGCTACTAATCTTAATCAAACAAACAGCAAATTAAAGTTTTAATCCTGCTGCAAGTGTAAATACTAGACCAATATCTAAGATGTCTGCATCCAAAATCGAACACTCACAGAATATCTTGCACAGCATTTAAATGTGTCTAAAGCCAAAAATGTTTTATTGGCTTTAGACAGATTGTGAAAATAATACTTCTGTGAGGTTTTTATTGCTCTCTGTATTTGTTCTGGTGACTATTGTCATTCATACAGCGAGCGATATGAAATCCAAACTTTATAGGTGATACCGGAACAGGCATAAAGGGGAAATCGTCCAATGGGGGCAACTATTTCCGTGACAAGTGTCTAGGAGTAGATTTTTTCCTTTACCCTTGGTTGTGTCTCAAGGGCAGGTAGAAAGGGGAAATCTTATAATAGGACACAAATGGGAGTTTTATCCATTCCCAACCCTATTCTAAACAAAATAGAATGGTCAGCACTTTAGATAAATAAATGCTATCTATATAAAGATGGTCCCATTAGGCTAATTATTTCCCTGGACCCAATTATTTCTTAAACCAGCACAGGCTGTTCTCCTGCTGATTCTTTTACACAGGACATAAACACAAGGTTATACTAGCTATTATATAGAATGCTATATTCCACATATATATTTTATTTTTTATATATAAATTGCTATATTCCCACAGTAATTCAGTTTGTGTCAGGAAAGTAGAGTTCATTGAAAATGTTTTCTGCTTCTGTTTAGGTGGCAAAGAAAATGGACAGGCAGCCAAGTCTGTGCTCACAACTGTCTGTAATGCAGATGAGAAACAGCATGGCCAGCACAAGTGACAGTGAAGATGGTCTGCAGAACTTTCTGCGGGGAACTTCAACTGCTTCTTCTCTGCGTAAGTTTCCCAGCAAGATCCTAAAAGAATCTGCACGTCAGCATCTGTCTTATTTAGTGTGAGGAACAGATGGTCGTGTATCGAGTAACTGCTTATCTTGAGAATTATTATGCAGCTTGAAGGCCATTGTTAGTGTATCATTGCTAGGAAAATGCAAGACTATAAAGGTTCCTTTGTGACTTAGATGTTTCCACAGTGAGTACATGATCATGGCATTCTATTCTCGCAGCTCCAGAACTATACGCTTATTTGGTAGATTCTAGTTAAATAGCTTTGGCATAACATTTAAGGTTAGTAAAAATGTAAGTAGCATTTGATGCATGGCATGACAGTTAAAGAGCATTTTACTTAGAAAAGTTACAGAGCTATAAATTTTAAAGCATGCTTTTGAGAATTTATGGAATGCACTGTCTATAAAAACGTAGATAACTCTAGTAAGTTTAGGGTATTCTTTTTACTTTATTGGACAAGTTTCTTTTTTATTCTATTTGTTTGATTTTTTTTTTACCCCAATCTATAAATTAAATCATAGTATAATCGTGACTATAAATGTCTTGGATAAAAAGCTTGTCATATCCTGTAACTCAGCATCAACAATACTACATATTGTTTCACAAGGCCGAGGTTATTGGTGCAGCAATAATCAGTTTCAGAATATATGAATGCACACAGTTTTATAGTATGGAAGTTTTTTTTTTCAAAGCAAGATTGACTATTATAAATTACAGTTGTAAAGATAAGCTTACTAAACAAGACAAAGAGACATGCACAAAATGAAGTAACTCACAGTAGCTTAACAAAGTTAATCTGTTGTCAACTTAAAACTGGTTGTTGCAGGCTACGGCACTCTACCCTCAATTGTTGCTTTTTGAACTTCTAGGCCTAATAAATAGTTTGCCTTTCTTTATTATTATAAACAGTTTGGAAACTAATTGATGTAACGTGTTTGACTAAGAAAAACTAACCATCTGCTTTTACGTTAAGGGAATAACCACCAAGAGTTCTATAATTCTTACGGAATGGGTCGTGTGGCGCATGATGTTTTCTGTTGATAACTGCATATTAAAAATAAAAAGATCCACCCACAAGGTACTAATAGGTGATTCTTAAATGCTGTTTGCTGGGAAATTTTTCATAATAATGTAATTCTTGAACTAATGTAGTAATTTTACTGTGCAAATGTTTATAAATCAATCGTCCACTTTACAGTGTGATGGATTGTTGACCTCTTGTGGATGATGGAAAATTGAACTAAATGAGTGCAGTGGTAATGTTAAGCTTTCGGTGGCTTTGAATATGTTATGTGTGTTTATATAAAATTACGTTTTCTTCTGGTAATAATCATCTATCCCAAAGCTATTTATTAAGTTTACTGTTTAACTTGTATGGTATAATAATGCACGCTAACTCTTACATAATTTCTATTCTTGTGACATCTTTCACTCTTTTCACATCTCACTAATCCATAACAATAAAAAGCACACACTCCTATTGGCTACAATAATATTTTTCCTATATTGTTATTTAGAAAGATTTTAGTGGTAATGCATTGGTTTAGATAATTGCAAACAATATGATTCAGGCAATGATTTAGCTGTGTAGGTGTTCATATGAGAGCAATAACGGGAGTGGAATGTACAGGGGTTTTGGAGAATTCAAGCAACACTGCCCCCCCCTTGTCCACACTTTTAAAACCTTTAATTAACCTTAGCACCTTAACTCATTTACAAAGTGTCTAGATATGAGCTGTCTATGCATCACCCCACTGCAACCAATTCAACTGTGTCAGTGAATGATGGAAAGAAAAGATTGGACCAGACCTGTTGTTATGAAGCACCATAATTATTACTCATTCATATACAAATTTGGTACATGTAAGTGCTGTAATTGCAAACAAATTAATCATGTGAAATGACGTTCCTTGTTAACAAAAGTACTTCTGGAGCACACAGCTTATTCAGTGACTGGTGCCAGGACCCCCTTCAGCAACTTGGAGGAACCTTAAAGCGGACTTCCGTCTAGGAAAAAAAAAAAAAACGAAAAGTCAGCAGTTACAAATACTGTAGCTGCTGACTTTTAATATAAGGATACTTACCTGTCCAATGAGCCTGCGATGTCGGCACCGAAGCTGACCCGTCCCTCAGCTCCAGGTGCAGGCACCAGCATCCCTGCTAAGGGAAACAAGAAGTGATGCCTTGCGGCTCCACAGCCTGTTTCCTACTACGCATGCGCGAGTCACGCTGCACTTTCTGAATGGTCCCTGCTGTCTTCTGGGACCTGTGTGTCTCCCAGAAGGTAGCGGGGGGTAGGAGGGAGGAGGAGGAGAGGTCGGACATTGTGTAGTTCGCCGCACAGATTGCGGTGATCTTTCCCCAGAAGTGGGAGAAGATACCTGGATTTGACAGGTATCCGCTCCCCCCTCCCCCCAAATCTGGCACTGGAGGGGGGGAGAAATTCGATCCACGGAATTTCCATTTCTGGGAGGAACACCGCTTTAAGCATGCAAAAACATTGTATATACACACCCACATCTTTGAAAATATTAGTTTGCTTCTA
Source organism: Aquarana catesbeiana (assembly GCF_042186555.1). NCBI lineage: Eukaryota > Metazoa > Chordata > Amphibia > Anura > Ranidae > Aquarana > Aquarana catesbeiana. The sequence continues at coordinate 362,311,713 of NC_133327.1, read as the reverse complement.
TCTTGGTAAAGGGCTAGACATGATCCAAAACATTGCTTTGTGAAATGGGAGCTTGATTGTTTTGTGCTGCCATGCTTTTGGAACAAATTAAAAGATTTTTTAGTAAACAAAGACCTGTATGTTGATGTACTATGTTTTTGCTTCCTCATATTTCTGTAAATTCTTATCAGTTTTTTAAAATGTTTACAACATTGCTTTGCATTTTAGATTAATACAACCCCTGGCAAAAAGTATGGAATCTTGGAAAAAGTTCATTCAACTGTTTAATTTTGCAGAAAAAAAAATAATCACAGACATGCTTCAAAACTATTTTCACTTAACATTTCAACCTTCTGACTTTAAGAAACACTAAAAGAAAGACAACTGCAGTCAATTGCAACTGTTTTTGCAGATCAAGCAGAGGAAAAAATATTGGACCACTAAATTCGGAGGAAAATATTATGGAATCATCATGTACTTTGCAATTCTAAAACAAACATCTGCATCAGATTACATCTGCTAATTAGTCTGCAGTTAAAAAGGAGTGCTTGTACACCTTAGTGAGCTGTTACACCAACCTGATTGATATATCATGGCTCCAACACAAAAGATTCCAGTTGAAACAAAGGTGAGGATTATAAAACTTCTTCAAGAAGGTAAATCATCACGGAATGTTGCAAAAGATGTTGGTTGTTCCCAGTCAGCTGTCTAAAATCTGGACCAAGTACAAATCAAATGGGAAGGTTGTTAAAGTGAAGCGTACTGATAGATCAGGGAAGACAAACTTAGAGACATATGCCTTGAAAACAGAAAATGCACAACAAAACAAATGAGGAACAAATGGTTAGAAACTGGAGTCAATGTCTGTGACCGAATTGTAAGACATTACCTAAAGGAAATGGGATTTACATACAGAAAAGCCAAGCGAAAACCATCATTAACACCTAAACAGAAAAAAACGCAGTGGGCTAAAGAAAAGCAATCATGGGCTGTGGATGACTGGATGAAAGTGATATTCAGTTATGAATCACGTATCTGCATTGGGCAGGGTGATGATGCTGGAACTTTTGTTTGGTGCCGTTCCAATGAAGTGTGTGAAGACGACTGCCTGAAGAAAACATGCAAATTTCCACAATCATTGATGATATGGGGTTGCATGTCAGGTAAAGGTATGGGGGAGATGACAGTCATTAAATCTTCAATAAATGCACAAGTTTATATTGGGATTTTGGACACTTTTCTTATTCCATCGATTGAAAGGATGTTTGGTGATGATGACATAATTTTTCAGGATGATAATGCATCTTGCCGTAGTGCAAAAGCCGTGAAAACTTTCCTTCAAGAAAGACATATGATGTCAATGGCATAGCCTGTAAATAGTCCGGACCTCAATCCAATTGAATATTTATGGTGGAAATGGAAGAAATTGGTCCATGACAAGACTCCAACCTGCAAAGCTAATCTGGCAACTGCACTAAGAGTAAATTGGAGCCGGATTGATGAAGAATACTGTTTGTCGATAGTTAAATCCATGCCTCAGAAAATTCAGGCTGTTATAAAAGCCAGAGGTGGTGCAACAAAGTACTAAAGGTGTACTATAGTGTTTTTTTCATGATTCCATAATATTTTCATCAGAATTTAGCATATTTTTTTCCTCTGCTTGATCTGCAAAAACAGTTGCAATTGACTACAGTTTTCTTTATTTTTTTTTTATTTTTGAAGTGTTTATTAAATCCAGAAGGTTGGAATGTTAAATTAAAATAGTTTTGAGTCGTCTGTGATTAGTTTTTTTTTCTACACAATTAAACAATTGAATGAACATTTTCCAAGAGTGGTGATTCCATACTTTTTGCCAGGGGCTGTATAGTTGTACTATATATTACTTATAACTGGAGTAATAACTGAAAACAGCATTTGTTGTGCCTTTCGGCATTAATTATTGTTATTAAACATTACAGATTTTATTTTTCTTATTTATTACTTTCCTTAAGACCCCTTTCACACTGGGGTGTTTTTTTAAGTGTGATTTTTCACATTCGGTGGTGCACTTGTGGGACGTTCCGAAAAGTCCTGCAAGCAGCATCCTTAGGGTGGGTTGGGAGCGCTATATTTAGCACTCCCAAAACGCCCTGCCCATTGGAATGAATGGGCAGTGCTTCAGAAGCTTTCCAGGGCCCAGGGAGCCACAGGTGCTGCATGAAACCTGACATACAATTGACTGGCTATATGTGACCATACTCTTTTAAACAAAGTTGCTTTTTACATTAGCATTTACCTTCGCATGAATGTATGGCATATCTCCTGAAAGCAGTGGCTGCTGGTGCTCAAAATTTTTGGGGGGAGCAAACGAACTGAAAAATACTGAAACAAAAACATCAATTGCAGCCACTGTGCCATCAGTTGCAGCCACTGTGCCATCAAATGCAGCCACTGTGCCCATCGTATGCAGCCACTGTGCCCATCATATGCAGCCAACTGTGCCCATCAATTTTAACCTCGGTGCCAATAATATACAGTCACTATGCCAGCAAATGCAGCCAACTGTGCCCCATCAATTGCAGCCTCTGTGGCAATAATATGCAGCCACTGTGCCCCCCTGTCTGCTCGCTGTCTACTCAGCATTTACCTCATCGTGGTGGCGGGTCAGGCAGCGGGACAGGTGGCAAACTGTGGGACTTGTAGCACGGCGCTGGCTCATGTGTCCTCTGTTCGCGTCTTCTTCCTGTTCTGCTAGGCGGCCAATGGGATCACCCCTGCATTCAGCCAATCAGGTGACCGGTATTACATCCACGCCTCCTGACTGGCTGAGAGGTGGATCTGTGTTAGCAAAGCTAATAATCATTTGCTTTGCTAATACACCTGGGTGAACTGCGAGTGCAATGGATTGCACTCACAGTTCATTTTTTTTTAAAGCCTATTAGCGCCTATGGCTCTAATCAAGTGCTTCAAAAACACCCCCCGCCGCTGTAATTCAGGCACCCAGTGTCCAAAACTGGGCCGGATGCCTGAATAGATGGTGGCTACAGCGCATGCAGTGCAATGCATGAATCTATCAATACCACACAGAGGGGGTGGCTGGAGAGAGGGGGCGGCACCCATGCGCCCTTAATGGATGCACCGCCACTGCCTGAAAGGCAAAGGCTTGCATTCTGGGGATACGCCATACACGCATGCATGGGTTTACAAGACTACAGCTGGTACCTGTGGCCTCCCAGACCTAGAAAATTTCCAATAGGCATATAAATAGCCTACAAATGTCCATGTGCTTGAACCCATAGATGCGATGTGTATTAACGCTGCGAATCCAGCCCAGGTTCCCGCAACGGACCTGACTCGCAGGGCAGTTTACACTGGGAATGTCAATAGAAAGTTAATGACACCCCCACATCGGTTTGCATATCGCAGTGCAAACTGTCAATTCGGACATGAATCGGATCGCATGAGTGTGAACACCCATGCAATCCGATTGTGGTGAGGACCAAAAAAGGGTTCTGCACGACTTTGGCCCGAATACGATGCAAATTCAGCCATACAATCTGTATGGCTAAATTCGCATTGCACAGACATTGCATGTGATTTGCACAGCAGTGCAGTGCGAATCACATGCGATGTCGCACAGCATACTGATGTGAACCCAGCCTTAATCTGCAGTTGTATTCCAAACAAGCCCATCAGAAGTTTAAGGTGTTTTTTTTAATCTTTACTAATCTTTACCCATAATCAACATGCATTACCTTCTTACACTATTCATCTGAAGCCAGCTTTCTTGATTTATCGGGTGCTACCGTTGGTCCCTATCTGGTATCTGTTATGGACACTAATGATAGCAATCCAATAAAATAGAAGGTGATCTGTACATTTGTGCACTGGAGACATCACACCTCTCTCTTTGCCAATAGAGGCTTGCAGGGCCGGTACAAGGCAGGGGCGGAAGGGGCGGATGCCCTGGGTGGTACGATTTTCTATCGGAAGGGGGGGGCGCAGGTGAAGTGCCAGCAATGTGCTTCATACCTGTCATTATACGCACTAGCCAGTGCCGCTGTACCCAAAAAATTGTCTGTAAGTGTGCCGAGTGCGCTCCTGCACCCGGCACAACAAGCCCTGGCTTCACCTCACTTTCCTGTCAGCTTCACCGTTCACTCCCCCTACGGAGCAGCCTCGTAGTCCCGGCCGGCGGTGTGAGGTCACTCACGGCCGGAGGCAGGGTGGGAGGACTTAGAGGAGTGCGGAGAGCTCTGGCGGCACTGCAACCTAGAGGAGCCGAGGAGCAGAGGAGCCTGGCTCTACCCGGAAGTGGAAAGCAGTGTGGGTGGGAGGCGGGCATCTCTGAACCGCGATCCCGGTCCCCTTCAGCAGCGGTATCCCTCCCGCTAGCTGCCGCACAGGCAAGTTTAGAAATCGGCTCCTCCTCAGCTCTGACAGGACAACATGAGGAGGACAGTCGGAAGATAGGCATCACAGAGCGCTGTGCTGCACTGTATCTGAGGTCTGTGTGTGAGGAAAACTGCTGCCAAGCTGAGGACACAAGGGGAGGAATGAGAGTATTTGTAGGGAGAAAATGATTACTTCTAGGTGGGAATGATATGGGGGAGGGGGGTGTATTTGTGCTGTTGTGTTAGGAAGGGAATTCTGGGGGGGGTTCTGCTGGGATGGGGAATTTGAGGGGTGCCAGGATAAGATTTTTTTCTAGTAGGGGTATTTGGGGGGAGGGGGTTGTGCTAGAAGAGGTGATGGGGGTGGGGATTTGTGCTAGGATAGGAAATATTGGGGCTGTTAGAAATGGGGATTGGGGGGGAGAATTTATGCTAGGGATGATTGGGGGTATTTGTTCTAGAGGGGAAATTTGGGGGGAGGATTTGTGCTATGAGGAGGATTTTGGGGGGTGACAGGGGTAAGATTTGTTCTGGGAGGGGGATTTTGGGGGGTGACAGGGGTAAGATTTGTGCTGGGAGGGGGATTTTGGGGGGTGACAGGGGTAAGATTTGTTCTGGGAGGGGGATTTTGGGGGGTGACAGGGGTAAGATTTGTGCTGGGAGGGAGGATTTGTTCTGTGAGGGAAAGAGAATTTGTGCCAGGAGAGAGGATTTGTGCCTGTGCTGTGGAGATGGGGGGGGGGGATTTGTGCTAGGAGGCAGATTTGGGGGGGTTGTGCTAGAAGAAGTGATGGGGGGAGATTTGTGCTAGGATAGGAAATATTGGGGCTGTTAGAAATGGGGATTGGGGGGGAGAATTTATACTAGTAAGGATGATAGGGGGTATTATTTGTGTTTGGGGCTAAGTATGCCGATTAGTGCTCAGTTTTTTAATTTTTTTTTTGGAGGGGGGGCGCAGTTTGGTGTCTTCGCCCTGGGCGCTAAATTACCTTGTCGCAGCACTGGAGGCTTGTATATTGCATAATACATCCCTGTGGCTTTTGTTTTGCAGAGCAACCCTCCCTCAATTGTAAAGTGAATAGTTTACATTTTACTGACTAGAACCTCTGAAACAACCCCAGTGCTAGGCTATATGTATTTAAAAATAGGATTTTTAAATACAGCCTACCTGTAAAATCCTTTTCTTGAGAGTACATCACAGGACACAGAGTATTCATTACATAGTGGGTTAGATAGGCACCATCGGTGATTGGACACTGGTTAACCCCAATTAAGGAGAACTCCTCCCTATATAACCCCTCCCATACGGGGAGGACCTCAGTTTTGTAGCAAAGCAATAGGTAACCACGTAAAACCCATAGAAGGACGGGAGCTCTGTGTCCCGTGATGTACTCTCAAGAAAAGGATTTTACAGGTAAGCTGTATTTAAAAATCCTATTTCCTTGATCATACATCACGGGACACAGAGTATTTATTACATAGTGGGATGTCCCAAAGCAATGCTCATTTGAGGGGAGGGAGACACAGATCAGAAAATATAGACCGCAAACGGACCAGAGGAACTAAACTGCAGCCTGCAGTACACTGCGCCCGAAGGCGGTATCCTCTTGCCCTCTTACATCCACCTGATAGAATCTGGTGAATGTATGGACTGAAGACCAAGTCGCAGCCTTACAGATCTGAGCCATGGAGGCCTGGTGATGCACTGCCCAAGAAGCACTAACAGCCCTAGTTGAGTGCCCTTTCACATGAAAAGGAGGAGTCTTCCTCTTTATATCATAAGCCTGAAAAATAACCTGTCTAATCCATCTAGAAAGAGTGGATTTTGACGCTGCTTGGCCTTTCTTATGGCCATCTGGCAGAATAAACAAACAATCAGTTTTCCGTATCTGAGCGGTTGCCTGCAGATAGACACTGACTGCTCTAACCACATCAAGAGTGTGCAAAGATTCTTCTTCCGCGGACTGCGGATCTGGAAAAAAGGATGGTAGGATTACATCTTGATTCAAATGCAATCCTGAAACCACCTTAGGTAAGAAGGAATGATTAGGACGCATAACAATCCTGTCCTTGTGAATAGAGGCCAAGCATCTGCTTAACCTGTTCCTTGAGGAGTCAAAACAAACCCACAGTTGCGACTGTAGGTTGAACTACAGCGCCAGCCATGGAGAAGGAGGCTTTTAATAAAGTTTCCAGCTTTTTATCAGTTGGATCTTTAAACACCTGAGCATTGTCCAAGGGACAGGTCAGGTATTTATTCACACAAGAGACAGCCGCATCCACGGATGGGACCTCCCACTTCTTGGTGAAGCTTTCCTCCAGAGGATAAAGCATAGAAAACCTTTTAGGAGGAGTAAACAGTTTATCGGGATGTCCCCAGTCCTTATACAACAATTTATCCATTAAAGGATGAATTGGAAAGCAGTCTGTGGGATCCTTCTGACCCCCAGGGAAGAAAAAGAGGATGTGGCGGCCTCAGCAGAGGGTATTTTAAATGTGGAACGCGTTAGTTCAGTATAATACTGGACCTGCTTCTTGAGTGCCTGAGAGGAAGAAGCTCTCTCCTCTTCCTCTGAATCCTCAGACTGCTCTTGATCCCTATCTCTGGATAGGGATCTCTCCTCATTGTCAGAAGAATCATCTGAAAGAGAAAGTGCAGTAGAGAGAAGGGATCTACCCCTTTTTCTGCTATCTTTTAAGGAAGCTGAAATAAAATTTGTAATTTTTCCCTCAAAACCCTCCAATGTAGCCCTAAGGGAATCTTCTGTGACATACACTGGAGCTGTAACATTAGGAGAGGCTGCAAAACCTGACAGGGGCACTGACTCATCCTGTGAGGCTGGCTCCAGTCTTACAGGGGGGATGGTAATCTGCAGGCATCTTTAGGACCCCTAGACAAAGGCGGTGACTTTCTTGTGCCTTTGTTACCTCCCCCCGAGACCCTCTTATGAGGAGACATAGTCCCAAGCTACAAAGCAGAGGTACTAGTACATATGCAATCACTGTTGTGCTAAAAGTCTCACAATATACATATATGCTTAATACTGCACAACCTGATGCCAAGTAGGTGTCTTAGGTTTAGCCTGGATCCGACCACTTTAGGATGCTCACTGCCCACACTCTGTGTCCATCTGTTTACAGAGCTCTGAACGCTCTGGGCTTTTAAATTAGCCACCTGGCGTCTGCACACCTGCAGTGGAGGAAGTGAGCGGATTGGACACCAGCTTCAGAGCCCATTCACACAGGGGCAACACGTCTTCCAGCGCGACTTTGGGAGGCAACTTGGACACGACTTGAGTATGAATCACAGCACGACTTGGGGCAACTTACAACACAACTTGAAGTCGCCTGCAGGACAGGGAACTTTACAAGTGGCCAATCAGAGCTTATCAGCTGTGTGTGAGAAGGAGGGGGCTGGCTGTTTAGTGGAGGAAATTACTTTCTGTTTCCTTTCTGCTTCCTGTAAAGTTGCCTCAGTATGAACAGTGATCAGACTTGGAGGCAACTTCCATTGAAATCAATGGGTACAAGTTGCCTTCAAGTCGGATTGAAGTAGTACAGGAACCTTTTCTGAAGTCGGAGCGACTGCAGTAGTGTGCATTAAGATGGATCCATTCACTTACATTGATTTTTTCATGTAGCGCGACTTGAGGCGACTAGGGGCGACTTGGGGCGACTTAAAGTCGGATCAAAAGTTGCCCCTGTGTGAATGGGCTCTCACTGAGTGTGCATCTGAAAGGCACGTAAGTTTGCTCCTTACTCCCTCTAGTGGTGGAAATCAGGTAAGACATGCAACTACTCATTGAAGAAAATCCATTTGTAATATAAATATATATATAGGATTAACTTCTCTTACCTGTCCACGCCGCAGGAACTGCTGAGAACTGACAGTTTCCAGCCTTCACCCATCACGGCGGGTAGCGTTGTGCCAACCTTCAGGGTTTTTTGGATTCCTACTCAGAGAAACTTCTTACCTGGACCTGTAAAAGACTCTGCCAGAAACTTTCGTGCCACTGTTTTAATAGTACACCAAGCCTGGTTTTCTCAGAGCCCAGTCCTCCAAAGAGAGACTTACAGGCAAAACCTCGCTTCTTCGGATGACGAGGCCCGGGTACCATACCATCTTGGGAGTCAAAATATCGGCCCGAGATATGGATCTGGTCAGCATAGCCCTTTAAGCCCCCGCAGGGACCAAACTGGAGCTTTCTTCATAGCACATGTTTTACGTGACCAACCACCTTAGACACTGGTGAAAAAACTGAGGTCCTCCTCGTATGGGAGGGGTTATATAGGGGAGGCATTCTCCTTAATTGGGTTTAACCAGTGTCCAATCACCGATGGTGCCTATCTAACCCACTATGTAATGAATACTCTGTGTCCTGTGATGTATGATCAAGAAATAGGAATAGCATAACCAAGTGACTGCATTCTAAAAGAAAATTGCATAGTACTTACATCATTTTTTATATGTGAAAGTTTTAATGGAGATAAAAGGACAGTTAAAAGCTGACCCCTAGACAGATATAAAAACACACATTATTGTGGCTCTGTAATCACTAATATGTAAGTGAAAGCAGTGTAAATATGTAAATTTGACTTGATATTGGCCTCTTGCATTCACTTGTGCAACCTGGCTGGTATGTGAGAGTAGTAAGCAGCACAAAGAGCCAATCAGTTCATTTGCTGACAAGTAGCATGATTATAGGAAGAAAAAGAGTGACAGAGAGATGGGCTCATCACTGTGCTTCTTCTCCTTTCACTTTTCAATCACAGGCTGGGGCTGGTCCAGGATGACCTGGGCTCAGGGGAAGGTGTTTTTATGATACTTGCTATAGGTTTGAGAACATCTTGTGACAGAAAAAGAGTACTACAGGGGAAATCTCTAGAATTAAGGTGAATGTGGCAGCAAAAGCTAATTTTGTTTTTCTGTTTCAGTATTTTTTATTGAAAGTGTTTTACAAAGGTAAAGAGGTAGACAGAAACATACAAAAATAAGGCCTACAATCGGCCTCGCTTGAATCATCTAATGCCACGTACACACGAGCGGAATTTCCGACAGAAGGAGTCCGAAGGGAGCTTTTTATCGTATATTCCTACCGTGTGTGTGCCCCATCGGACTTTTTCTGTTGAAAAGTCAGACGGACTTAGATAGAGAACATGTTCTAAATTTTTCTGACGGAACAAATTACTATCGGAAAAAACGCTCGTCTGTGTGCTGTTCCGACGCACCAAAAACGATGCATGCTCGGAAGCAAGTATGAGACGGAAGCTATTGGCTACTGGCTATTGAACTCTAGTCCCGTCGTATGTGTTGTACGTCACCGCGTTCTGGGCGGTTGGAATTTGGTGTGACCGTGTGCATGCAAGACAGCTTAAGCGGAATTCTGTCGGAAAAACCTTCAGCGTTTATTCCGACAGCAAAACCGGTCGTGTGTACAGGGTATTAGAGTGAACAAAGTGCAACACAGGCGGCATACCTAATTTTGTTTTTTACCTATTAACTTTTATGTTCTTTTTGGCTGGGAATCTGCTATAAAAGTAACCTCTCATGTGAGAAAAGTAGAGGCTGCCATTGGTAACAACTTTGCTTTTTGCCTGCTTATAATGTTGACCTTCTTTCTTCAGTGCTTTCTTAGCCACAACTGGAACAAGAAGTCATAAAAGGAGTCCCAACTTTGCTTTTACTACCCTTTTCTGAATAGTTTGCCTTGGGTCAGTAATTCAAAGTACTAAGGTCAGCAAACAACCAGCAACTAGCATTTTCAGATGGAGGTCAACCCTCATTTTTCTCTTGTCAGTTTTCTTTAAGGGTGGCCAAAAATCCATTAATTAAATACATTGATTTAGTACTTGCTCAGGTAATTTAAGGCCAATGCTAGTGGAGGGTAACAAATGGAGATGTTGCATGTACTGCTGCCACTCTTCACAAACTGTATTCCAATTTGGGTGCATGTATTTTCCTTGGTGTTAGGCTCTTAGTCAATTTAATTCTCTAAAATTCAAACCAGAACTCAAGAGACAGACTTATATTTTTATTTCTGTTGTTCCCTGACCAACTTGTGTTAATCACAAAAACTCTCTAAACCTTTGAGGGTGTACCGTAATTTTTACACAAAAATTGTACAATGTGCCTTATCAAAAGAAAAAGTGACTTCAGCATGAAATACAAGGAAAACTGGCTTTGGCCTGTGGTGTATATTGTGCTACTGTACATTACATATCTTATGTTGTGTCCTATATACTCTGAATGGCCAAAATCTGTATTTATATGGTCAAAACTGGTTCTGTTCATTCATATATATGGAGACCATTGATTTTCAGTGGATTTCCAAATGATTTCATCATACCGTGAAGTTCCTTTTAAATGCGATCTTGGTTGCCTTTTGCCATATTGATTATACTTATTGTACTTCGTGTATCCATTTTGTCTCCTGCAGAGTGGATATTTTAACTTTTTTTTCTTTTTGTCAAATCTTTTAATAAGATTAGACTACTGTTTTAATTTTTGGTTAGGAACCTTGAACAGGAATAAAAGTGTAGGATTTGCTCATCCATAATCCATTTGAAGAACTGACATTAACATTTTAAAGCTGAACGCCAGCCTTACCTTCAGTCTTGCACAGTGTACAGTCCTATACTGAAATTGTTTCCACTGATTTCTATGTACATTGTGCACATGAGCGCACTGCATGTGAGCGTCTCAGTGTGCGTTAAAGTCAGAAAGAGTCTGCTTAATTTCCTGGCTCAAGGTCATCCAGCATCTTCTTTCTTCTCTAGCTTTACTGCCCCTGGCCCCAGGGCTCTGACCAGGCGTGGACAGGAGGGGCGGCTGCCTAAGGCACACTGGAGCAAGGGGGCAAAGAATGGACAAAAGGCAGTAAACCCATTCTATGGCATGCATTAACAGTAGGGGAGGGGTGCAGTTCCACATCCTTGCCCTGGGTGCTAGATGAACTTATCCTGGTACTGCCTGGCCCATCCCTTTTATTTGTTGTATTTCTATCCCGGAGGCTCAACATCACACGTGGGCATTACCTAGAGCAGTCAGCATACAAATGCAGCCTGCCTGGGAATAAGACTAACATCCATCCATCAAGGCATTCTGATATTTGCATAACTCCTCCCAAGAGCTAACACACAGGTTCCATCACGGTGGAGGATTCTTGAGAGGAGCACTAAAACAGGATGCTGCAATGTTTTCAGTAAGCTATGTACAGCACCCTGATGTCCCCTCCCACTGGCCATGATCTGCCTGCGTTGCATAGAAAAGCACAAAACCCCAGTGATGATATCACTGAGTTTAAAATAAGATATGTAATGAAAAGGTTTTTTTTATATTAACAATTTCATTAGCATGTTAAAGCAGAGCTCCACCCAAATGTGGCAGTTCAGCTTTAAGCACCCACCCCCGCCCCTCCTATGCCACATTTGGCATGTCATTTTTTGTTTGGGGGGGAGTGGGTACCTAGTTTAGACAGGTACCCGCTCCTGTCACGGAATGTCCCACACTCTGAGTGCTTCCGTCAGTATACCACTTCCTTGTAGTCTGGATACAGATATCAGATATTCCAACCTCTCTGAGCACAAAACAAGGCGACACTTGCTTGTTGCTAACATGGACTGACCCTTTATTTGAGATCTCACACAAATATATACACAGCAGAATGACTAAAACCTAACCTAATTAACATGAGCTTATTAACTTATCCTTTTACCCAGACTAAGTGACTACGTCTCCTAGCTCATTGACTATTCAACACACATTACCATAAACATCAACACAGGGTTAATTAGAACAAACAACAATGAGTCGAATACCCTTAGAACCTGTGGTAAGCCAGACTAAACTCATTTACATTAAACACATTATAGCTGACATCAGACAGGTGAGTGGAGTTGATGACATTAGCATCTTCTCACAGTATAAGTCACAACAGTATGACTCAGTCACTATTGCTACTATGGCAAATACAGGGTCCACAGAGTCTGTGTGTCCTGGGGGGACAAGGACCCGAAGCCAAAGTAACAACACCTCAAGGGTACCCCAAATGCCAGGGCCCATAATCTGTAGGCAAGAGGCTCACATTCAGTCCCCTCCAAAAGCCTCTATCCCGGGTGAGTATGTCACAGCTCCCACTTGCACTCAGATCTCTAGTTCTCCTCTCCCCTCCCTTCATGCAGTCTTCTGGGATGAGTCGCACCTGCAAGGTGTCACAGCCGGGTGAGTTGAAATGCCAGCACCGGGCAGAGGAGAGGGAGAGAAGTGAGGGTCCTAGCAACCACAATGCTGGACCGTGGGACAGGTGAGTATGTGTTTATTAAAAGTCAGCAACTACACTTTTTGTAGCTGCTGACTTTTAATATTTATGAAAACGACTGAAGCTCTGCTTTAAGGATGGGGATAGGAAGAAATAAAAGTTAAATTCTCTATTCTTGTTCGCAGATTTATTTCCATTGTGTGTATATTGTGTTATAGTATAGTATAGAGTCCACCTAAAACTGATAGTGAAACTATTGCTTGGTGCTGCTGGACTGAATCCCTGCTGGCTTGCACTATCTACCTGCAGTCTCCATTATTTTAAAACCAGTGAAACATGAACTTTATTTTCTATTTTTTTTTGTGTTTTTTCTGAAGAACAGTATGGTCTGCTGGAGAACAGAGAATGCAGTACACACGGGATGCTGTAATAACAGTAGTATTATTAGAAATTATTTACATTTTCAGTATATATTGCCAACAATTTACACATTGCTTACATACTGTAGATATACAACCCTATCTCACATGCATACACACACCTACTGGGGCCACTTTTGACAGGTGCCAAATAAACTACCAACATGTCTTCCGAGTGTGGGAAAAAAATGGAGTACCTAGAGAAAACCCATGCAAGAACAGGGAGAATGTGCAAGCTCAATGCCGTTATTGTCCTGCCTGGGATTCAAATCAAAGACAAGTGGCGGCTGGTGCTCAGCTCCAGGCACAGAGGACACACCCACCCCAAGTCACTACAGTACTAAGACTCCCAGCCCATCAGGTCTCGGGACCCACTTCCTGATTGGCCGGGAGGATAATCAGGAAGACAATAGCGAATTTTAATTTGCTATTGTCACACAACTGGGTGGGGTCAGGTGGCAGTGCTCTGTGCCCCCGAGCCCACCCTTTTTTGAAGCCAATTAGAGCTTTAGGCTCTAATCATGTGCTTCACAAAAAAAAAACCCCATTGAAATCTATGCGACCGGTCCCTTGCATGTAGATTAGGGGCCGGGCACATGGATTAAGTGGGCGGTGCCCCTGCGCCTCTAATGGACAGGCCGTCACTGCCAAAGACTCCAGTACTGCAGGGCAGAGGTCTAACAAAGCCACTTTGCTGCACAGAATGCTTTGGGAATAGCATTACACACAGGATGCCATGGGAAAGCTCTTGTACTCAGAAATAAGCACATTACCTTTTGAGTCCAGCATCTGCTTGTTGCACTGCGATGAAGATCTTTTGAAGTCTTATTGGCTCTAAAGATTTGTTTTTACTTCCTTTGGTATTTTGTTTATTTATTCAATAAACAAAAAACAGAAGGTTGTGACTGATTTTTCAAATGTCATTTTTTTTAACCTATTCTGTAATTAATATATAGAAAATGTATGCAGATTGGCTTTTGAGGATTGCAACCCTAGCATAAAAAAAATATATGCAGATTGGCTTTTGCTGGTTGCAACCCTAGCATAAGCTAACTAAACTGTTTTATGACTTCCTATAAAAGGTATTACCACTATTGACTTTAATTTAACATATTGATATATACTGTAACATAGAATTAATGGTGTATTGACTGAGCTATTGGTGATGGAGTAAAATCTATACTTCTTAGTGCTGTTTATGTAATAGGAGTAAATATTTCCTGCCTGACTGGTTATGTTGTAACTAGGGTGGCCATCTGGAAAATGGAATTTCAGTTTTTCAATGTGATTTTATATATGGCCCTGCAAATCATCAGATATGGAGTTTCAAAATGGCATTTGGATAACATTTTACAGCATGGTGATGCTTATATACAAGTATAATGGATTGCTTATCAGTGCAGTGTTAAGCATAATGTGCTTACTAGTGATTTACTGTCTAGTGATTTTGCTAGGATAGGCAGTTCAGTCATTCTTAAGTTTATCTGTTGTCATGATAATCTTCACTACTGTTAAATCTGCAAGAAATGAAAAAAGCTATAGACATAAGATAGTGTTTGAATATGGGGACAAGATCTGTACCTTGACCAATTATTTTTTTCTTTCTTGTCCATTGAGGGATAGGACCCTGGCAAACAAAAAAACTATAGGCCAGCCCAGAATAACACTTTCCAGCATGCTTCAATTTTTTGCTAATGTCTTTGGAGGATGAATGTCTTTTATTTAGCTCTGCTGGGAAAGTTTAAATTTTGTTAGAAAAGTTTTTCTCTTTTTTTTTTTACTTTCAATCAAGGATCATCTCCACTAGACCCGGTGTCTTTGATTGCAGCTAACTAAACTGGTATTTCTGGGGCAAGCCCTAAAGTGACCTATGAGCACTGGGTTCCACATAAAGAACTTTCCAGACAGAGTTCCGGAAACAAGTTAGCCACTTTGCACTTTCCAGGTCCAAATAACTCAGTGTTTTGATGACTCTGACCCCAGAGGCCACAGGCATCCTTGCCCTGCAAATTCTATATCTGATTTGCCCATTGCCTTAGTGGCCCTGAGATTGAGATCTGATATTGAGTTATTCCAGTCCTTACTGGCTGACCTTGTTAAATCAAGGAGACCATGCCTGCTGTTTCTGGTGCAGTACACACCATGGCTGTTGCTTCTACCAGTGCTATTCTCAGTCCTTTAGAGCCCCAAGACCACAATGACTTTCTGGCCCAGGACTCTGTGCAGGCCAGTCAAGTTCCTCCACCCCGAACTCACTCATCCATGTCTTTATGGACCTTGCTTTGTGCACTGGTCCAAATAATTTGGTGGAGGGGGGATTATGGTGTGGGGTTGTTTTTCAAGGGTTGGGCTTGGCCCCTTAGTTCCAGTGAATGGAACTCTCAATTAAGGCTTATGCATACCAAGACATTTTAGACAACTTCATGCTCTCAACTTTGCGAGAACAGTTTGGGGATGGCCACTTCCTGTTCCAACATGACTGTGCATCAGTGCACAAAGCAAGGTCCATAAAGACATGGATGAGCGAGTTTGCGGTGGAGGAACTTGACTGGCCTGCACAGAGTCCTGACCTCAACCCGATAGAACACCTTTGGGATGAATTAGAGCGGAGACTGTGAGCCAGGCCTTCTTGTCCACATCAGTGCCTGACCTCACAAATGCGCCTCCAGATGAATGGTCAAACATTCCCATAGACACACTCCCACACTCCTAAACCTTGTGGACAGCCTTCCCAGAAGAGTTAAAGCTGTTACAGCTGCAAAGGGTAGGCCAACTCAATATTGAATCCTACGGACTAAAACTAGGATGCCATTAAATTTCATGTGCGTGTAAAGGCAGGCGTCCCAATACTTCCGGTAATATAGTCTATGTAGTACTCCGACCTGCTAAGAATCTTAGTGGATGCCCCAGGGGCTCTACCGTATCGCCTGCATCTTATGTCTCACTGACTCATTTGCCATCCTGTTCCACAGCCTCTGGCTTTAACGGCATGTGTTGAAACCCAGGTTCTGTGGGACAGAGGCATCTCTGACACATCTCTTTCAAGGTCTTTTATCAAACAGAGAAGGCACACTTCTCTTGGTTTGAATCTTGGAGCTTCAAGGGATAAATGTTCTCCTTCCTACCTTTGAGTCTGGACTAGTGTTTGGCTCTCAACGCTATAAAGCAGGGGTAGGCAACCTTTGAGAGGTGGAGATCTACCCGGACAGCATGGAAAAGATCAAAGGTCACCTGGTGCTACGCCCTTTTTTTTTTTTAAAGAAATGAACTAGCAAGCCTCCAATGAAAAGTGAAGACGTGATAGAGAAAACAGAGAAATCTTATAAAACTAATGTCACTGTAGAAATATAAACTTAGCCTACCTTAAAATTTAGCTTCAGTGAGAAATTCGGCATTCGCTTTCATTCAAAATTTTTTCATGTCTGGGGAGTAATTGATTACTCCCACAAAGCAGAACATCTGGTACTGCAGGCTGACTTCTTCAACTAGTTTCAGGCCTGGCTATCTGCTCTGATTCCTGGCCAGTGTAAGTAGGGCAGTGTACAGAGGTCAGTAGTAGGTAGGGCAGTGTATAGAGGTCAGTAGTAGGTAGGACAGTGTATAGAGGTCAGTAGTAGGTAGGATAGTGAACAAAGGTCAATAGGATGATGAGAAATGTATAGAGGTCAGCAGTATGAAGAGCAGTGTATAGGGAGTAGGGCAGAGGACAGGGAGGTCAGGGAACAGGGGGGTCAGGAGGGCACGGTATTGGGGCGGTCAGGAGGGCGCGGTATTGGGGCGGTCAGGAGGGCAGAGTATTTGGGGTTCAAGAGGGCCCAGTACTGGGGGGGTAGGAGGACAGTACAGGGGTGGTTGGGAGGGTATGGTGTTGGGGGCTAGGAGGGCATTGTACTGGGGGGCTCAGAAGGGCAGAGTACATGGGGATGAGGAGGGTATGGTGCAGGGGCACAGGATGGCAAAGTACAGGGTGGTCAGGAAAGCATTATGCAGGCAGGTCAGGAGGGCATGGTGCAGGCAGGTCAGGAGGGCACAGTGCAGGGAGATTAGAAGAGCATGATGCAGGCGGGTCAGGAGGGCATAGTGCAGGCAGGTCGGGAGGGCACGGTGCAGGGAGATTAGAATGGCATGGTGCAGGCAGGTCAGGAGGGCATGGTGCAGGCAGGTCGGTAGGGCATGGTGCAAGGAGATTAGAAGGGCTTGGTGCAGGGAGGTCAGAAGGGCATGGTGCAGGGGGGTCAGGAGGGCATGGTGCAGGGAGATCGGAAGGGCATGGTGCAGGCAGGTCAGGAGGGCATGGAGCAGGCCGGTCAGGAGAGCATGGTGCAGGCAGGTTAGGAGGATATAGTATTGGGGGGTCAGAAAGACACAAATGTTCTGTACTAATGCAGAGTGGCGAAGGGAAACTGTCATGGTAGAGCTCCATATTCTGATCCCAGCTGCCCTGGATGGATCAGAGGGGGAGAGCCATTGCAGAGGTGCACGCTGCAGTCAGTGGAAGAGCTCGGGCATGTCACGAGCCCAAACCCTCTGAGCTATTTGCAGGGCTTTCCCGCACCACAGCTGTGTGTATACAAGGGGCGGGGCTGTCTCTGCAGGCGGGGATCTGTGCGCTTTGAAGCTGTCAGGAAGAAACAGTGTCCGTTCGTGATCCACCTGTCACCTTCCCATGGTCCACAGGTGGATCGCGATCGATGGGTTGCCGACCGCTATTAGGGGTTGGGTTTCTGCTCTTGCTATCGTGTTACATAGACTGTGGGGAGTCTCCCAGATGGCTCTTTCTGTTTATTCCTGTGTAACTCCACATGATCTGAACCTAGTTCTCTCTACTCATCAAGCAATTGTGTTTTAACTTATTTCTGACATTCCTCTCTACACTCACACATAGGGTGGTGTTCCTTGTAGCCATCCCCTCAGCAAGGCGAGTGTCTGAACTGGCGGCTTTATCTTAGATGTAAAGACATCCCCTATCCCTCATTGGACTCCAAAAAAAGGATTTTACGTTGAGTACAAAATTCTCTCTTTTTTAAAATTAATATTTCTGTATAGACATGCTCATTTATTGTGCATATATATGCATCTACATTTACATTTACGATCAGGAAGTGAGCATATACCAGACTTATTTCAAGGAAATAGGTCAGCTGGGAAAACCAAAACAGCCAATAGCTAGAGTCATAAGCGTTGCTGCCCAGTTCACTCAATGATCACCTTGCATCCACCTGTACCGTAATGGGTGCAAAAAAAGAAAATTTAGTAATACATACAGATTAGTTGAAGTTTAAGAGGTTTTGCTATCCTAAGGCAAAGAGCAGGGCATTTACAAGATGAGACTGTGTCACTAGGCAGCTCTCCAAACAATGATAACCCTACAGTTTCTCAAAAGCACGTTTTAACCACTTAAGGACCAAGCCTCTTTTTGAGATTTGGTGTTTACAAGTTAAAATCATTTTTTTTTTTTGCTAGAAAATTACTTAGAACCACCAACATTATATATATATTTTTTCAGACACCCTAGAAAAAAAAAATGGCGGTCGTTGCAATACTTTATGTCGCACTGTATTTGCGCAGCGGTCTCAGAAGCGCATTTTTTTTGGAAAAAATACACCTTTTTGAATTAAAAAATAAGACGAGTAAAGTTAGCCCATTTTTTTATATATTGTGAAAGATAATGCTACACTGAGTAAATTGAAACCCAACATGTCACACTTCAAAATTGCGCTTGCTTGTGGAATGGTGACAAACTTTGACCCTTAAAAATCTCCATAGGCGACGTTTAAAGATTTCTACAGGTTATCAGTTTTAAGTTACAGAGGTGGTCTAGTGCTAGAATTATTGCTCTCACTCTGTTGATTGCAGCGATACCTAACATGTGTGGTTTTAACACTGTTTTCATATGCGGGCACGACTTAAGTAGCGCTCGCTTCTGTGCGCGAACTCGGCAGGACGGGGCACTTTAAATTTTTTTTTTTTTTTCTTACTTATTTTACTTTTTATTTTTTATTTTTACACTGTCTTTTAAAAAATATTTTTTTGGGGTCACTTTTATTCCTATTACAAGGAATGTAAACATCCCTTGACAGGACCTCTTAAATGTGAGATCTGGGGTCAAAAATACCTCTGATCTCATATTTACACTAAAATGCAATAATAAAAATTAAAAAATTAAATTCAAGACCATTGGGTGGAAGTGACGTTTGACATCGCTTCTGCCATCCAATGGTGTGGAGCTGAGCGGGAGCCATCTTTCCCTCAAAAGTAGATGGTAAACAAGGCATGTGGCGCTACCTGACCTAAGTAAAATATCTTGTGAAGCAAACAACAATCCACATGTGTATAAAAATGACAGATACAATCAATAAATAAATAAAAATAAATTATCGTAGATTGCATAATTATCGCATAATCAATAATAAAGTGCAAAGACAAGTAAATCCAAATAAACAATATGGATAAGTGCAATGTGAAATGACCAGTGCAAATGTGTAAATAACAAATATAGCAATGTGCATGAATCAAATTTCTAATAAATAAACAATTCTAAAATAACGCAATAATCAATGCAATAAAGTAGTGCCGTGACACAGCTAAACGTGTGAATAAACTGTCCAAAAATAGCAAATAAAGTGACAAAGTGATGAATATAATCCGATGAACCGTAAAATATGACTCCCAAATAAAGACGGGGTCAAATCTTCTAAAAAACAGTTCATAAAAGTAAAAAAGTGCAAGTGCAATAAACAATCAATGTGACAGGAGTGTCTATGAAGTTTGTTCCATCCAACTAGGTCTTCTAAAAAACAGTTCATAAAAGTAAAAAAGTGCAATTTCAATAAACAATCGATGTGACAGGAGTGTCTATGAAGTTTGTTCCATCCAACTATTGATCAGAAGTGCGCCCCCTATTTCCCCCAGCCTCTCACCTCTAGCATCTTTCCCTCACTCTGCATCCAGCCTGTGAGGGAAGAGGACCCGATCATCACGGCCGCTAACGACGGGTGGAGATGACTGGTATCTGGAAGCCGACTGCCTGCTGAAGAAGAGGATATTGGGGTTATGGCAGCTAGCTGCTGCCATAACAACAGTTTTCCTCTTCAAACAGCCGCCGTATAATAACGACGGGTGGTCGGTAAGTGGTTACATTTCTGATATGCAGAGGGCATGTAAACAGGTTACCTACCTTCTGTTTGAAAGTGGAAAACTCTTTAAAGCAACCCTTTCTACTGAGCACAAATAAAAATGAAAACATCAGTAAATAGCAGGCTCTTTAATTTAGGAATCTTGGATAAGCAAACAATGACGTCCAAAAACCTGACTGCCACCTATCACCGTCTGTTCTATACAGTGAGCTTGGCCTTAAAGTGGTTCTACAGGCAGGGCATATTTCACAGTATTAAACCCTGTTTTTTTTTTTTTTCAATTAAAATAACAAACATGCCTATACTTACCTGCTCTGTGCAATGCTTGTACACAAAGCAGCCCAGATCCTCTTTTTCTGGGGCCCCCTGACAGCTCTCCAGGCCCCTCCTTTTCGGCAGGTGCCACCCTGGGCTCGCTCACGAGTCCCGCTGCTGCGTCCATTGACACAGACACGCCCCCTACTCCTGTGTCACAGCTTTTAATTGACAGGGTTAGGAGCCAATGGCTCCTGCTGCTATAAATCAGTCCAATGAAGTGGGAGACAGCAACAGGAACCGCTGCGCTCGTGTTCATCGCTGGATCGGATCGGGCTCAAGTAAGAAATAGAGGGGGGGGGGGGGGGGACTGCAGCACAGAAGGTTTTTCACCTTAATGCATAAAGGTGAAAAACCTTAAAGCATTTGTTGACACAAAAAAAAAACAGATCCTGTTCCCCTAGATCATTTTATACAGCACGGTGCTTGTGCTGTGTAATTTGGCCCCCTGTAACAACTAAAAAACCTGGCTGATCCTGCCTGGCTATGCCCTCCCACCTGTAAGCTGACCACGGTGTATCATGGCTGCTAAGCCCTGACACCGTGGTCGGTTTACATGCCTCCGTCATCCGCAGCCCTCCTGTCTCTCTTCTGTCCTGTCCTATCTTCTCCACCCTCCCCTTCCTGCCTGTCTGCTTGTGTCAGCGCCTGCCCCCTCCACTCCTGCTGCTCTCATAATAATTATAAAATGCTCCCATTCCCCCTGAAATGTAACAATAAGTGCCCATGTGCCTGTGTTATATAAAAAATATGCTTATCTGTACCTATAACACAGCGGCTCCCGGCAATCACGTGACTCCTCTGCTCTCTCTTCTCTCCTTCCCGGCTGATGTCAGCATCAGTGTTCTGCCCCGCCCGCTGGACCTGGGCAGAGGAGAGAGCTGAAGAGTCACGTGATCGCTGGGAGCCGCTGTGTTATAGGTACAGATAAGCATATTTTTTTTATAACACAGGCACATGGGCACTTATTGTTATAGTACAGAGGGGATGGAAGAATTTTATAGAAGTGGGTTAACAACCACTTTAAGGATTTAGAACCACTTTAATACATTCCCAGTGTTAGGGTAAAAAATGTCCCAGTAATTGTTTACCCCCTTTACCTCCCCAAATGCTTACCTATCTTGATCCAGTGCTGTGTCAGTCTGCAGCAACGCTGGTCTGTGTTCCTCTCCTCAAAGGACACAGGGGCAGCAGCAGGAGCCTGTGAGGAGGAAGCGGGGGTTGGGGCCGAGCTGTTCTCTGTGATGCTCTATAGAGCATCGGCAAGGGACCCCAGAAGAGGGGTTTGGGGATGTTCTGTGCACTACAATTGAACACAGCAGGTAAGTACAACATGTTTTTTTATTTTAGGGGAAAAAAAACTTTACCTTTACATACATTTGACAGTTTCTTTACATACTACTTTACTATCTACTGTAACATACTGTGACATTTTCTTCCTCAATACTACCTGAATACTATTTGCATGAATCAGTTGTGACATTTTGCATCCATATTGCATGTCTCAAAAATGTATTAATTGCATGTTCTGCATGTAGTCATGTGCATGTGTTAACTAAAATATTTTCATTTCAGAAAAAGTGCTGTGTTTTATGAATATATTATATGTTGTCATATGAATTTATTTTTAAGAGGTCTTCATAACATGACGAACAAAGTAACAAAGTCGTTCATCTACCTTCGTTGGATGACTTCAATTGCATTAAATTAGTTGACCAGTTTAAAAAAAAATGTTCTACCGGTCAACCCTTGAAATTCGTGGGGGTTACGTTCGTAGAGCACCCGCGAATTGTGAAAAAACACAAATTTTGGATGTGGTCAAATAAAATGCATATAAATGCCTATTTTTAGGCTAAATACTGTACAGTAATAATTTAATTAAATAAAAATACAATAAAATATACAGGCGGCATCTTAAGGCTTTAAGAAGAACGAAAAACATGAGAACATAGGTACGCGCGGTAAACTGAGGCCGCAAACTCTGAACTGTGACTTTGCGGTGGTCAGCTGTAGTGCTAGAGTGACTGTATAGGGTTTTCTGTTCCATAGGATAGCAGATGTAATCACTAACAGGACCCAGACTAGGAGATGTGCAGCTCTTCCCCAATGATACATTTGGAGAGTTTTTCTTTTAGTGTAAGAGCACCTTTTCACGTAGTACAACTTTTAGACTTTTCTAAACTATACCTATTATTGAGCTAATATTGGCATTCAGAAACTAGCAGAATGATTTGATAAAGAGGAATAACTGTAAAACGCACACTGAAGAGTTCAATAATTACCGTATGTGCAAAGTTTTGTAGCTCATAGCAGCTAAACAGGTTTCATGATTTACTAATCTGATTACAGCATGTGCAAATTGACTTAGCCACTTTCCTCTTCGTACTTACATTTTAAACTTTTCTAAAGCAACCCAGAAGTAAAAATACTTTCCTGAGCTGCTGCTGGTACCATATAGCAAGCATCTTGTACTCTTCACCGTTCCCATCCCCCTAATCTTTGGACACTCTGGTAGGCATGTATACCCAGCTTTCTGAGTTGAGAGAATAACTCTATCCTATTCCATCTCTAGAGCCCCACTTGTGGGTTAGTGAGGCTAGTGATGGACCAAACATAAGAATAATGCCCTGTACACACGGTCGGACATTGATCGGACATTCCGACAACAAAATCCATGGATTTTTTCCGACGGATGTTGGCTCAAACTTGTCTTGCATACACACGGTCACACAAAGTTGGCGTAAAATCCGATCGTTCTAAACGCGGTGACGTAAAACATGTACATCGGGACTATAAACGGGGCAGTAGCCAATAGCTTTCGTCTCTTAACTTATTCTGAGCATGCGTGGCACTTTGTGCGTCGGATTTGTGTACACACGATTGGAATTTCCGACAACGGATTTTGTTGATGGAAAATTTTATAGCAAGCTCTCAAACTTTGTGTGTCGGAAATTCCGATGGAAAATGTGTGATGGAGCCCACACACGGTCGGAATTTCCAACAACAAGGTCCTATCACACATTTTCCGTCTGAAAATCCGACCGCGTGTACAGGGTATTAAGGTGGAAAATACTATGGACCCATTAAGCTGAGTCTATATTCATATACCAGAATGGTCTTGGATTTGGGGGTCTAAAAACTCTGTAGAGGAAAAGCTATCCTAACTGCCAGGGGCACCAAGTAGCAGGTAACCTTGTTTAATAACTGGGGGAGATATTACATGTATAGTATGTTTTCTGAGCTTATTTAACAAACACCATCTCCCCTTATATCGGACTCTGAATTTTATCTTGCTTTGCAGCAAAATATATGGGGGAATATGAAACACTATGTTGTTAACAAATATTGATAATCGCCCATTATAAACTTGCAAGGTGTAAAATGATAATCAGAGTGAATGTCAAGCGACATCTCAGCCACCCAAAGTCAAACAGGACAGGAGAGCATGTTAGATCCACCAGCTACCTAAGACCAGACCTCATTCTAACACGCATAAACCTTCATAACCAGTGTCTTCAGATGTGCCATATTCATAGCCCATACATCATTTTTGCAAAATGGGTGAGATAGTATTCTCAAGATGGCTAAAGCAGATGTCTGCTCAAAAAAACTTTGCGTGTGTATGGGGGTTGTTAATACACCTGTCAGAATTTTGTGTCTGTATTATGTATTAGAATTCCATGTCTATATCCCAATTGGGAAGAATTTAACTAACTTTCTGTTACAGAATCTTACCATGCATGGGGCCAGACAGCCAAACATTCTGACCTTCCCCACAAAAGTGTTTTACAACCTAGTCTAGTCACAAGAATAAGTAGTGAGTGGAAGGGAACATAGTAAACAGTAAAAACCTTCTCTGCTATATCCTAAAGTAAAATGTGTTGTTTGGTAGACTTCTGTAATATGTGTCTTAGATCAGAGTTGTAGATTTAAACTCTGCAAAGTACAGAACGTGTTGTCACTAGTATGGTACCAGTAAAGTAATTTGGGCTTGCATCATTTGTAATGCTTGTCTGTATTCTTCCTCACCAACAGGTCACTCTCCCTGCCTAAGAGCATCTTCCAAGATGAAACCAATTGAGGAAGGTGTGGAGGATGATGTCTTTGAACCAGCATATCCACTTTCATCTAACATTCGGGGGTTGCCATAAGCACACAAATGACCAAACCACTGTGGATGAAAATGTCACTTGGAGGAAAACACAAACTCAGAAAGCTTAAGAAAACACAGTTTGATGAATATGATATATATATATATATATATATATATATATATATATATATATATATATATATATATATATTTATATATATATATTTTTTTTATATTTATTTTTTGTTGTTAACTGCACAGAATTGAGAAGTGTGCTACCAACAAGCACACTTTTTATGTTTCAGTATTTTTGTATTACCTAGAAAAATAGTGGAGCTTTTGCAGTTACAGGTATTGCAATGGATTTGAAATAGAATTTGTTTTTGGTACTTACCAAAGGGGAACTTATCTGATGAGATAGCACAGTTCGGATACACATATGCAGCTATTATTTCCATACACCAAAGTACTGTATGTATTTCATGGGTGTCAATGAATGTAATGTTAATGTACAGTATAAATGTAATGTGTTCTGTGTATATATAAGGAATATGTGTTTTGGAAGGCTAGAATTACATATCTAATAATTCAAACTAAATCATCTGTGCAAGATTAAAGAGAAACTCTGGGGGATCTCCCCATTTTTTAAATTTTTTGCTCCACTTACCTGATGGTGGTATCTAGACATTTCAGATACTCACCCATCCAGTGGATCCAGCATTGTCCTACTGAGATAATCTCAGGCCCAGGCACAGATCCATCCCATGCCTCTATGTTTTCGCTGACGTCATCGAGAGGCCCGCTGGCTTTTCCGGCTTCAGTGGGCGGGCCTCTCAATGACAGGCGGATAGGCCCACCCCCTCCTCCTGTTTTTGAATGAAAGGCAATGCCTCCTGGGATATGTGACCTCCATATCCTGGGAGGCACAGCGGGCAGTGTGTATGTCATTCGCTTAAGGCAAATGACATGCATGAGGAGGCGGGGCGGACCTAACATAAAAAAAAAAAAAAAAAGACCTAAACAAAAGAAAAAAAAATGATGCCCTATTCCAGCAGAGGAAATAAGAAGGAGCGGAGAAGCGGGATTATCCTCAGGATGGAGAAGGTCCGCTTTAAGGATTTCCTTTAAAATATAATGTACTGGTATACTTGATGAATGGAGCTGAAAAAATAGAGATCTAGTCTTAGATTAGCCGTTATAAGAATCTATTTAGAGTTCAATATAATTACTTTGTTATTTGTTGAAATAACATATCATCCACATAGGGAGTGCATTGTTTTCAATTATTCAGCTTACTGAAAACATGAGATGTAGCAGTAAAGTGAAGCCATTAGGCACACTAGCATTTTTGTAAGCTCCTAGAAGTTATTAGCATTTTTTTCTGCTCCTAGAAGCTAAATAGTATGTGTCCATACTTTAGACTATTAGTGTTTTTTGAGCTTCAGCATCTAGCAACAGAAAAAAAAAGGTTTTTGTAGAGTTTCTTGCAACGTTTTTACAGCAGAAAAAAAAAATGCTGAATGCTCATAAACCCTCCTAAATGCTGCTAAATGCCCCTAAACGCTACTAATAACTTTTTTTAGCGTTTTTTCCTAAAGGGACTATAAAAAACACTGTCAAAACGCTAACACTCCTAAACGTTCCTAAGATGCTACTAAAAACGCTATTACCAGCGTTTTTTAAGCTTAAAACGCTAGTGTGCATGGAGCCTTAATGTTAATTTACTAATGGCAAATATATTGTGCACTGCAAGTGCACCACAAGTGCATTTGATCCAGAGCTTAGTAAATGAGGTAAAGCTTCACTTTGCAAAGAATACTCAATCACATGCAAGAAAAATAAACAGCATTTTTGCTTGCACATGATTGGATGATAGAAATCAGCAGCGCTTCCTCTCAGATCTAGAGCAAATGCACTTGCAGTGCACAGTATACAGTACATCTGGAAAGTATTCACAGCACTTCACTTTTTCCACATATTGTTATGTTACAGCCTTATTCCAAAATGGATTAAATTCATTATTTTCCTCAAAATTCTTTAAACAATACCCCATAATGACAACACGAAAGAAGTTTCTTTGAAATCTTTGCAAATTTATTAAAAATAAAAAATCCCATGTACATAAGTATTCACAACCTTTGCTCAATATTTTGTTGAAGCACCTTTGTCACCAATTACAGCCTCAAGTCTTTTTGAGTATGATGCTACAAGCTTGGCACACCTATCTTTGGGCAGTTTCTCCCATTTTTGTAGGACCTCTCAAGCTCCATCAGGTTGGATGGGGAGCGTCAGTGCACAGCCATTTTCAGATCTCCCCAGAGATGTTTAATCGGGTGCAAGTCTGGGCCCTGGCTGGGCCACGCAAGGACATTAACAGAGTTGTCCCATAGCCACTCCTTTGTTATCTTGGCTGTGCGCTTAGGGTCATTGTCCT
Organism: Aquarana catesbeiana; assembly: GCF_042186555.1. Classification (NCBI taxonomy): domain Eukaryota; kingdom Metazoa; phylum Chordata; class Amphibia; order Anura; family Ranidae; genus Aquarana; species Aquarana catesbeiana. The sequence goes on along the minus strand of NC_133327.1, from coordinate 362,284,706 downwards.
GTTGGAAGACGAACCTTCGTACCAGTCTGAGGTCCGGAGCTCTCTGGAGTAGGTTTTCATCAAGGATGTCTCTGTACATTGCTGCATTTATCTTTCCCTCAATCCTGACTAATCCCCCAGTTCCTGCCACTGAAAAATATCCCCACAGCAGGATGCTGCCACCACCATGCTTCACAGTAGGGATGATATTGGCCAGGTGATGAGCAGTGCCTGGTTTCCTCCAGACATGAAACTTGCCATTCAGGCCACAGCATTCAATCTTTGTTTCATCAGACCAGAGAATTTGATTTCTCATGGTCTGAGAGTCCTTCAGGTGCTTTTTGGCAAACTCCAGGCGGGCTGTCATGTGCCTTTAACTGAGGAGTGGCTTCTGTTTGGCCACTCTACCATACAGGCCTAAATGATGGAGAGCTGCAGAGATGGTTGTTCTTCTGGAAGGTTCTCCTCTCTCCACGGAGAAATGCTTGATTACCTCCATGACTAAGGCTCTTCTCTCCTGATCGCTCAGTTTGGCTGGTCGGGAAGAGTCCTGGTGGCTCCAAACTTCTTCCATTTATGGATGATGGAGGCCACTGTGCCACTGAGGCCACTGTGCTCATTGGGACCTTCAATGCTACAGACATTTGTCTGTACCCTTCCCCAGATCTGTTCCTTGATACAATTTTGTCTTGGAGTTCTACAGACAATTACTTGGACTTCATGGCTTGGTTTGTGCCCTGACATGGACTGTTAACTGTGGGATCTTATATAGACAGGTGTGTGCCTTTCCAAATCATGTCCAATCAACTGAATTTACCACAGGTTGACTCCAATCAAGTTGTAGAAACATCTCAAGGATGATCAGTGGAAACAGGATGCACCTGAGTTTAAGTTTGTGTGTCATGGCAAAGACTGTGACTACTTATGTACATGTGATTTTTTTCGTTTTTTTATTCTTAATAAATTTGCAAAGATTTCAAACAAACTTCTTTCAAGTTGTTATTATTGGGTATTGTTTGTAGAATTTTGAAGAAAATAATTTAATCCATTTAGAGTGAGTTATAACATAACAAAATGTGGAAAAAGTGAAGCGTTGTGAATAATTACTGGACTGCACTGTATTTGCCTTAAGTAAATCAACCTCATTGTGTAACACTGCAAAAGCAGAGGCAGAGCCTGCAAATGTAATGAGCAAATATGTCTGCCCCTTGTACTTATACTCCTATCTACAGCAAACTTTTTTTTTTACCTGTTTATCTGAAAAAAAAAAGAAAAATGTACATATTTCCTATGAATAAGAGAATTGTCTTTGCAGCTTTTCACCGGCTTATTTAATAATATTGTAAAAATATTTTATCAGAACCATGGGGGATTTAGTAATTTTAGTAATGACAGCGTGTTCCTGGTATTCATAATTAAAACTTAGTGGTTTGGGAAGGATTGGGAAGGGTCTGATCATCCAATCTAACTAGTCATAATTAAATAATATATCACACTGTTTATTATTTGTTTCTTCTCATAGTATTAAACACATTTATTCGTCACTAGTGTTTAGATGACATTTACATAGGGCATATATAAAAGTAAGCACACATATTTATATTATTTATATAAGCAGAAAGAATTTAAAGAAATGCCTAAGATGAGGCCATAAATACAGTCATATGCAAGAGTTTAGGAACCTCTGACAATTTCCATGATTGTCATTTATAAATATTTGGGTGTTTGGATCAGCAATTTCATTTTGATCTATCAAATAACTGAAGGACGCAGTAATATTTCAGTAGTGAAATTAGGTTTATTGGATTAACAGAAAATGCGCAATATGCATCAAAACGAAATTAGACAGGTGCGTAAATTTAGGCACCCCAACAGAAAAATCACATCAATATTTAGTAGAGCCTCCTTTAGCAGAAATAACAGCCTCTATACGCTTCCTATAGCCTGTAATGAGTGTCTGGATTCTGGATGAATGTATTTTGGACCATTCCTGCTTACAAAACATCTCCAGTTCAGTTAGGTTTGATGGTTGCCGAGCATGGACAGCCCGCTTCAAATCACCCCACAGATGTTCAATGATATTCAGGTCTGGGGACTGGGATGGCCATTCCAGAACATTGTACTTGTTCCTCTGCATAAAGTAGATTTTGAGCAGTGTTTTGGGTCGTTGTCTTGTTGAAATATCCAGCCCCGGCGTAACTTCAACTTTGTGACTGATTCCTCAACATTATTCTCAAAAATCTGCTGATATTGAGTGGAATCCATGCGACCCTCAACTTTAAACAGATTCCCAGTACCGGCAGTGGCCACACAGCCCCACAGCATGATGGAACCTCCACCAAATTTTACTGTGGGTAGCAAGTGTTTTTCTTGGAATGCTGTGTTCTTTTGCCACCATGCATAACGCCCCTTGTTATGACCAAATAACTCAATCTTTGTTTCATCAGTCCACAGCACCTTATTCCAAAATGAAGCTGGCTTGTCCAAATGTGTGTTTGCATACGTCAAGAGACTGTTTGTGGTGTGTGTGCAGAAAAGCTTCTTTCGCATCACTCTCCCATACAGATTCTCCCTGTGCAAAGTGCGCTGAATTGTTGAAGGATGCACAGTGACACCATCTGCAGCAAGATGTTGTAGGTCTTTGGAGGTGGTTCCGTGGGCTGTTTTTGACCGTTTTCACCATCCTTCGCCTTTGCCTCTCCAATATTTTATGTGGCCTGCCACTTCTGGCCTTAACAAGAACTGTGGCTGTGGTCTCCCATTTCCTCACTATGTTCCTCACAGTGGACACTGACAGCTTATATCTCTGCGATAACTTTTTGTAGCCTTCCCCTAAACCGTAATGTAGAACAATCTTTGTTTTCAGGTCATTTGAGAGTTGTTTTAAGGCCCCCATGTTGCCACTCTTCAGAGGAGAGTCAAAGAACAACAACTTGCAATTGGCCATCTTAAATACCTTTTCTCAAGATTGGATGCACCTGTCTATGAAGTCCAAGGCTTAATGAGCTCACCAAACCAATTGTGTGTTCCAATTAATCAGTGCTAAGTAGTTACAGGTATTCAAATCAAGAAAATGACAAGGGTGCCCAAATTTATGCACCTGTCTAATTTCGTTTTGATGCATATTGAGCATTTTCTGTTAATTTCTGTTAATCCAATAAAACTCATTTCATATTTCATACTGAAATATTACTGTGTCCTTCAGTTATTTGATAAATCAAAATGAAATTGCTGATCCAAACACCCAAATATTTATAAATGGCAATCATGGAAATTGGCAAGGGTTCCTAAACTTTTGCATACGACTGTATATCACATACGATAATGAATGCAGTTTTTGGTTTTCTTTACATAAATTACAGTTGGACAAGAATGCTTGTGATTTCATTTTTATTGGTTGTAATGTTGCTGTAAGATTAGTCGAACATTTACAGTTAAAAAAAAAAGATTGCAATTGCGTATTAAAGCTTAACTCCATGCAAAATACAGTTCCACATTTAAAAAAAGCAGATCAATTTTTAAAAAAATTAATTTTTTCATGCAAATGGTAGGAGTACCTTAATTTGCCTTAAAGTAATGGTAAATTGCTGTGATTCTCCTCCCCCCCCCCCCCTGGAACCTGCAAGGTAAAGCCACAATGTGCTAGTATGCATGGCATCTTACTTTAGAATGAAGCCTTCCAGCGGCGAGCTGTCACCACTGCCAAGTTCTATCTTTACCTTCTGGGTTTGCGGACTCTGGGTGTGTGAGTGGCCAGAGCCGTGATGACGTCACTCCCGCAAATGCGCGCAGGAGCCACTGTTTACAACACAGGACTCGGCCCGGGCGGCCGTTCCTTCAGTGCGTGTGCGCTGGTGACGTAACCGGCAGCGGTAAATTTCCTGGTTGCCCCCAGCTGACCTGTGCTGTGATTGGACACTGCACAACTTTGTCAGCAGGTTGCTGCTGTGATTTGGGCTGTATATCTGCTGATCGGCTGTGGCCAATCACGGCACAGTGTTCTGTGTTTATAAACACACACAACACCAATCACAGAACAGTGTACTGGCTGTTTCTTTTCCCTGAAATCAACTCTGAATTCAGGGAGAAAAGACAGCCAGATCCTGTGAGTAAAAGCAGCACACATACACTTGTTAGGCACACAGTTAACCCTTTGATTGTCCTTCTGATCACCCCTGTCACCATCAATGTCATTAGTACAGTGTAAAGTATTATCACTGTATTAGTGTCCCTTTTGATGTCCGTATCAGTTAGTACCAGTTAGATTGGCCGCCACACTATCACAGTCACAGTATAAGTCATTGATGACCGCCATTACTAGTTTAGCTTCTATAGCAGCATAAATGTAAATATATATATATATATATATATATATATATATATCATAGTTTGCAGACACTATAACTTTCACTTTAACTTACTAAATAATATACACTTATTGGGATTTTTTTGGGATTTTTTTTTTATTAAAGACATATAGCAGAATACATTTAGGCCTACATTTATGAAGAAATATGATTTTATTTAATATGTTTTATAACAGAAAAGTAGAAAAATAGAAAATATTGCCTTTTTTCATTTTTTTCTGTTCATATACTAAAAAATAGAACCCCCCGTGGTGATCAAATACCTCCAAAAACAAAGCTCTATTTTGTGAAATAAATTATATAAATTTCATTTGTGTACAGTGTTGCATGACCAAGCAATTGCCAGTTAAAGTAGCACAGTGCTGAGTAGCAAAAAATAGCCCTGGTCATGAAGGTGGGGAAACCATCCAGAGGTCAAGTGATTCATCCTCTGTACATCAGGACTCATGACTGTTGTGCTGGCCGGAAGTATACTGCCAAAGGGAAAGCGCATAGTGATGGCTGGGCATAATGCTGATCACTGTGCAATCAGCAGGGTGGAGTGTGTTTTGGACCAATCTGTGCTGTCTGTTAATGGGGTCTGGATCATAGGAACAACTTGTCAAGTAAAATCGTTCACACTGTGCATTTAGCTGCTTGCATGAAGTTCAGCTTTGAAGGACATTTCCTTCTTCACAAACTAAACTATTTGACCAATAGTATGTAGATACCCCTCCAAATTACTGAGTTCAGGTGCGCAAAGCCAGGTCCATAAAACCGCAGTTTGATAAATTTGAGTGGTCTGCACAGAGCCCTGACCTCAACCCTATTAAACACTTATTGCAAGCTATGTTGTCTTGTCCATTATTAATTCACAAATGCTATTTTGACTGAATGGGTACACATTTCACACACATACACCAGAATTGTGAAGACAGTGGAGTTGAGGCTGCTATAGCCACAAAAAGAGGGCCAATGTAACAACTTGCCGACCACCTAACTGGGAATGTACATCATGTTTTTTCCCATTGGTGACCGGCTTTCAGATAAAAGTGGTCCCAACAGCGGATTCTCCAAGAGATCACTTTTATATGTGGCGGGAGAGGTGCTCCCGCCACTTCCCGATCGTTTCCGAGCTTACCGGAGCTGATCCGATGCAGCCGATGGCTAGGCAGGAAGTCGAGTCAGGGCAAGATAGCCCCCCTCTCGACTCTATGCCCTTGGAGAACCGGAGTGACCTACAACGTCACTTCAGGTCCTCGGGCAGATAGACGGGATTTTTTTTTTTTAAAGTCAAAATGTAATAATTTTTTTTTTTTTTTTTGCGTTTAAAAGGTAAGTGTGAGATTTGAGTTCTTTTTGACCCCAGATTTCTCAATAAAGTGGACCTGTCATGCTTATTTCTATTACAAGGGATGTTTACATTCCTTGTAATAGGAATAAAAATGATCAAAAAAATAAAGGGACAGTGTAAAAATAAAAAGTAAAATAAAGAAAAAAAATTAAAGAGCCCCATCCCTCCGTGCTCGTGCACACAAGCGAACACATACACATGCTGATGATACATATTCACAACATGGAAGCTCGACATATATACTGTAAAATTGAAGTGACATCCTTTACTCCCCATTGTAAACCAAGCAGAAAAAAATAAAGGATATCAAGAACTAAAACCAAAATGTTCTATGATCAATTGTAAAGCACCCCATCCCTCCGTGGTCGCATGCACAAGCGAACACAAATGTAAGTTTACATATATGTACATATGTAAACAGTGTAAGTATGACATGTAAGGTATCTATTTACTCGGCGTAACATCATCTTTCACATTGTACAAAAGCTAATTTTAGTGTTTTGTTATTTTTAAATTCATTAACCACTTTAAGAGCATCCCACGCAGATATACTACGGCAGGGTGGCCCTCCTGTGCAAAATCATGTATCTGTATGTGATTTTGTGCAAAGAGTCTGGGGCACACATGCCACTGGCGACCTGCTACCGCAGTGATTGGACACAGCGGGAGCCAATCAGCGGGTCCACCGGGACATTCTAAGGAGAGGAAGAACAGTGGTCTGCCTATGTAAACAAGGCAGATTGCCGTTCTGCCAGAGGGAAAAATGGAAATCTTGTGTTTCTGCTAAGCAGAAACACAGTTCTCTGTTTTCCCCAGTCAAAGCGTCCCTCACACAGTTAGAAAGCACTCCCAGGGACACACTTAACCCTTTGATCACCCCTGATGTTAACCCCTTCCTTGCCAGTGTCATTAGTACAGTAACACTACATTTTTTGAGCACTAATCACTGTATTAGTGTCACTGGTCCCCAAAAAGTGTCAAAAGTGTCAGTTCGGTGCAATGTTGCAGTCACGCTAAAAATTGCAGATTTTTTTCAAAATGGTCAGTTTTTTTGTTTATAGCGCAAAAGAAAAAAAAACTATTTTAAAGACAATTTTATTTGGGTACAGCATTGCACGCGCAATTGTCAGTTAAAGTAACGCAGTGCCGTATTGCAAAAAAATGGCCTGGTCGGGAAGAGGGGTGAACCTTCTGGGACTGAGGTGGTTAAAGTGTATTTTTGCCAAAAAAAATGCATTTAAAAGACCTGCTGCGCAAATACTGTGTGACATAAAATTTTGCAGCATTTTATTCTTTAGGGTCTCTGCTAAAAAAAAATATATAATGTTTTGGGGTTCTAAGTAATTTTCTAGCATAAAAAATAGATATTTTTACTTGTAAACAACAAATGTCAGAAAAAGGCCTGGTACACACTTTAAAGTCCAGTAAGGAAAGCTCTGAGAGCTGATTGGAGGGAAGAGACACACCCCCTGCACACAGTACACAGGAACAGAGCTGAGGCTGTCAATCAGCTACCTCCCCTGTCACCATTTTTTATAAGAAAAACTTGTCAGAAGTGATTCATACTAATACCAGGGGAATGAAGCAGCAGACAGAAATGACACTTAGTGCTCTGAGACAAGCACACACTATAGAAGGATATTCTTTGTTCATATTTTATGTCTGAGTAAAGTCCCCCTGTCCGAATACAGAAGCAGGGAGGGATTCCTTGTGTGGATGGAGGAATCTCTTCATTTTGTTTCCATTCAGCCTGCTAGCTGAACAAACAAAAAAATGACCTATCTATGACCAGCCTTAGAGAATAATAACTAGAAGTTTAGTAGATCATCAGCCAGGTGCTGGAATAATGTAATTCCAGCATGCATGTGCAAGATTTACCTCATCAGGGGTGGAAGAAACAAGAGGCCGGGCCAGAACAAGTCACTGAGAAGATACAGTGCCTTGAAAAAGTATTCATACCTCCTTGAAAATTTCCACATTTTGTCATGTTACAACCAAAAACGTAAATGTATTTTATTGGGATTGTATGTGATAGACCAACACAAAGTGGCACATAATTGTGAGGTGGAAGGAAAATGATAAATGGTTTTCAATTTTTTTTACAAATAAACATCTGAAAAGTGTGGCGTGCATTTGTATTCAGTCCCCTTTACTCTGATACCTCTAACTAAAATCCAGTGGAACCAATTACCTTCAGAAGTCACCTAATTAGTAAATAGAGTCCACCTATAAATACAGCTGTTCTGTGAAGCCCTCATAGGTTTGTTGGAGAACCTTAGTGAACAAACAGCATCATGAAGGCCAAGGAACACACCAGACAAGTCAGGGATAAGGTTGAGAAGAAGTTTAAAGCAGGGTTAGGTATATAAAAAAAATCCCAAGCTTTGAACATCTAACAGAGCACTGTTCAATCCATCATCCAAAAATGGAAAGAGTGTGGCACAACTGCAAACCTACTAAAACATGGCTGTCCACCTAAACTGACAGACCAGGCAAGGAGAGCATTAATCAGAGACACAGCCAAGAGTCCCATGGTAACTCTGGAGGAGCTGCAGAGATCCACAGTTCAGGTGGGAGAATCTGTACACAGGACGACTATTAGGTGTGCACTCCACAAATCTGGCCTTTACGAAAAAGTGGCAAGAAGAAAGCCACTGTTAAAAGAAAGCCATAAGAAGTCCCGTTTGCAGTTTGTGGGAAGCCATGTGGGGGACACAGCAAACGTGGAAGAAGGTGCTCTGGTCAGATGAGACCAAAATTTTACTTTTTGGCCTAAATATGTGTGGCACTATGTGTGGCAGAAAGCTAACACACCATCCCCACTGTGAAACATGGCGGTGGCAGCATTATGTTGTGGAAATGCTTTTCTTCAGCAGGGACAGGGAAGCTGGTCAGAGTTGATGGGAAGATGGATGGAGCCAAATACAGGGCAATCTTAGAAGAAAACCTGTTAGAATCTGCAAAAGACTTAAGACTGGGGTGGAGGTTCACCTTTCAGCAGGACAACGACCCTAAACATACAGCCAGAGCTACAATGGAATGATTTAGATCAAAGCATATTCATGTGTTAGATTGGCCCAGTTAAAGTCCAGATCTAAATCCAATTGAGATTCTGTGGCAAGACTTGAAAATTGCTGTTCACAGACACTCTCCATCCAATCTGGCAGAGCTTGAGCTATTTTGCAAAAAAGAATGGGCAAAAATGTCACTCTCTAGATGTACAAAGCTGGTAGAGACATACCCAAAAAGACTTGCAGCTGTAATTGTAGTGAAAGGTGGTTCTACAAAGTATTGACTCAGGGGAGCTGAATACAAATGCACCCCACAATTTTCAGATATTTATTTGTAAACAAATTTGAAAACTATTTATCATTTTCCATCCACTTCACAATTATGTGCCACTTTGTGTTGGTCTATCACATAAAATCCCAATAAAATGTGGGTGGGTGTGAGATGTGGGAAACATGGACCTATCAGCAAAGGTACGTTTGCCATGATATGCAATATCATGCAAACCCGGGTGCTTAGTTCTGTGTTAAGTGCAGAAGTTCCTGCAGAAGTGTACTCCTTGTGACTGGTGGAAAGGAAAATTACCTATGGTTAGTCTCTCTCCCTCTCTCTCTCTCTTTCTCTCTCTCACATTCTTATTCTCTCTCTCATTCCCTCATTTCTTCCTGTGCACAGAGCAAAAGTAGGTGTTGATCACTACAACAGATGTGCAACAAACAATATAAGCTTTCTCTACGTTTGCCCAATCTGTTCCTAATTCTAAGCTGATATCACTTGCAACCAGTGACCCATTTCTCTCTGTGGGGGGAAAAGGGGGAACCTTAAGATTAGCACCAAACACATATGCATCTGGTGACATTTGGAATTCCTGATTTGCATAACTGGTCCAGATCAGTTTTTAGAAACTATTGAAGGGTCAGCAATGACAAGCAGGTTACCATTTTTGAAAGCCTATTATAACAAGTTTCCTTTAAATGCAGCCCAAACCAGATAATATTAGCAGTTTCAAAATACAGAAAACCAAGTACAGTATGTGTGTTTAGATGATGATTTTGCAGTTGTTCATACTACAAGTTAATTAAGTGGAGTTATTCCAGTCAGGTGTGGATATTGATTTGTTGAACTCTTTTATAATCTCTGCTCTGGCACAAGCCCATGGTCTTCTTGACAAGCCAAGAGTTAATGTCATGTGGGATAGCAGTTAAATATGATAAACTGATATACTGTTGTATACAAATACTAGCAATTGTCCACAGTAGTTGTTAAACCTTGACTATTTATAGCGAGCAGATAAGGCATGTCTCCAAGACAGCTGACACGGCTGTATTCCTAAATGTGGTAAATTTAGCAATTCTCATTTGGGAACTGAAGGCAAATTTCATAGAAAGTGCATCCTCTGTTCCTGTTCCATTGGGATGTATCCATGATCTTGTCAGACAATGAAAAAAGCACAGTACCTCACATTGGCAATTCATGAATCTGTAACCTCTGCCAAATGTATCCCCAGGACATATTTCTTGTTCTATACAACAGGGAAATCAGAAGCACATGGATTCACCTTGAACAAGAACAATGTACATATTGCTCTTTACATTTCTTCTTTGTATCAAGAGAATAGGGTAGACTCATGCCCTTAAAAAAATTATTTTAAATATGACATTATAAATAAATAATGCCTAACCAAAGCCTAAAGATAAGCTTAGCTCTTTTAAAATATATATTAACTATAAAGAAGGCAATCGGCGAACCCTAAGTCACATCGCAAGCTGGACACCAAAGGGAATTTCACATAGCCCCTAATAACATCCACAACATATATAAGGTGCAGCGCAGATAATAGGTATCACAGTATAAAGGTAAGGAAAATATCAATAGTCCATAATCAGAACCCAATGTCCTTAAATCACAGGGAGAGGTGAAGATGTCCCTTGTGTAAAGACACATGTAGTAATCCCCCAATAAGTGAATGAGCCCTCCACCAACACAAAAAATGCACGCTCACCTCACAATATTGACCCCTAAATGAACAGGAAGGTCAAAAACACTGTTTGCCTCTACCCTGGAAACAGGGGAACGGGGGTGTATTGAAGAAATATCTGCCATGCCAGCGGTCACGGATGCAAACCAACGCCCATGCAAAATACAGGACAGATCTAAGTGCTCTCCGTATGAATAAAACGCACATCTTCTTCCTCTTGGATCGTGCAACAAGCAAATAACAGCTGGAAGCCGGTATTCCCGTCCTTTGCGACCAGATAATTAGAATTCGGATAGCAGCGGGTGACATCACACTTCATGGCTCTTTCTCCCATACACGTTACGTCCTCCTTCCTCGTAAAAATTATTTAAAGCTGAACTCTGGGGGGCGCTATATAAATCCTGTATAATAATAATAATAATAATTGTGCAAAATAATGCCAAGGGCCCGCTTACAACCCAGGTGTGTTGGACAAAAGAGGAGCTGTGGCTGGGGGAGTAAGGAATAAGGTAAGTATACACCTTATACGTTAAGAACATAATTGGTTTTTCAAACCTCTCCAGTAAACAGAAGCCCTGGTATAATTAGAATCTGGGTGATTTTATGTAATGTAAAATAAAGATGCTTATCTTATCTCACATGTGTTTAGTTTAATGAGTAGACAGACATCTGACTGCATCCAGACTTGGACACTCATTCCTAACTGCAGGTAACTGCTTGGTGTGGCTACATGCGAACAGCGACTGCAACTGTCAGCCTGTCAGCCTGTCAACAATTTGTACATGTTGAGCAGCTGCCACTATTTACATGCACCTGTCATTCAAGCCGCAAAAAGAGCTGCTGGAATCCAGTTTATGTGGCTAAACGGTTGCATGAAGGAGGACTAATGCACCCCTCTCCAACAGCACATACTCTTCTTTCCATCTTGTCCTCCCTCTGGCTCGGAAAAGAAAATATCCAGTACTTATGGCTGAACAGAAAGAAAACAGATCCCTTCATCGAGGAAAACTAAATGGGTAGTGAAACACCCCCCCACTGGGACATTGTATTCTGACAGCTGCACCTGCAGCTGTCAGAATACACTGATCAGAGGCTGCAGTCAGTAAATGAGAAACATTTTCCAACATGTCCCTTCGACAGAAGTTAGTCAAGCGCCAGACTTCTGTCAATCATGAACTGCAACACACTGATTGAAATTCAGCTGGTCCCTGATGAACTGGCCAAATTTTAAGCATCGTATAGCCAACTTAAGGTAAGGCTGTTCGAATCTAATTTCTAAAGGTCTACAACAGAACAATGTATGTAAAGAATGTAGCACATGAATCAACAGTTACAATAAAATAATATTCACAGAAACATGCAACAAAATATGGCTGATGTTAAGCTTGTAACACTTTCAATTTCATATGAGAACAAAATAAATTTCACTTACATATTTATATAAAGATCCTTTTCTTCAGCACAAATGCATGTGTTACACTTCAAGAATATGAACAATTCAAACAGAGAACTTAAATTACACCTAAAGGCTCCCATATGACAGTATATACAGTAGTCCAAAATCAATTTACGATGTTGTGCACAAGCCTCATAAGGCCCATTGCATATGGGGGCAATAGCTAGCGCACCTACGAGGCACAGGTGTAACATCCAGCCCTACTTCCTGCAGCCTGTCCAATTCTATGGCAGGCTGTGGCTAGATGGGACTGAATGCTGTATCAAGTGGTACTCACCACTAGGGCTCTATGTGCTAAAATGCTGGAAGTATGCAAGGAGCCTAAAGTAAACAAAAACCTTTACCTTACCTGATTGAGCCAAATTCTCCTTCAATTGTGTCTCACACGCACCCTCTTCCAGATACTGCAGCTCATAGTGGGAGGGTTTCAGCAACAGAGGTTGTGCTGCCGATCCAGAAAATAGCGCTAGGACAGAACTAGGTATGGCCAGTTGCTGGTTGACAAGTAGGGATGAGCTTCGTGTTCGAGTCGAACCCATGTTCGACTCGAACAACGTCTGTTCGCCCATTCGCCGAATTGCGAACGATATGGGCCGTTCGCGCCAAATTCGTGTGGCGCGTCACGGCCCATAATTCACTGCGGCATCGCAGTGCATTGCTGGCTGATGATTGGCCAAGCATGCACTATGACCCACATGCTTGGCCAATCACAGCGCCGTCTGAACAGAGAGCCGTAATTGGCCAAAGCCAAGGAGGCTTTGGCCAATTATGGCTCAGGGGATTTAGTACACGCCCCACACTATATAAGGCCGCCTGCACGGCGGCCCTGTGTAGTGTGTGTTCCGGCGTTGAAAGAGATAGACAGAGAGACAGTGTCATTTGATTTGATTTAGATAGATTAGGCAGGACAGTCAGTGAGTTAGCTGTACTTACAGTGTATTGTGTATATATATGCATCCCAGGTGTTGTATATATATATATATATATATATATATATATATATATATATATATATATACAAACTGTATTCAGTTTAGCTAGATCCGTTCCTGTTATCTTCCTACTGACAGGCAGGCTTGTCTCTGTTACAGTATTTACAGCTACCTGAAGAAAATTGCTGGTGTTCTTTTGATCCTATTTTTAGTGTGACCTCTGCACATTGTTCAGCTAAAACTACAAGTTAGTGTAGTGCATCCTCCTCACAGTGTTCAGCTAAAGCTACAAGTTAGTTTAGTGTGACCTCTGCACACTGTTCAGCTAAAACTACAAGTTAGGGAAGTGCGTCCTCCTCACAGTGTTCAGCTAAAGCTACAAGTTAGTGTAGTGCGTCCTCCTCACAGTATTCAGCTAAAGCTACAAGTAAGTGTAGTGCGTCCTCCTCACAGTGTTCAGCTAAAGCTACAAGTTAGTGTAGTTCAACCTCTGCACAGTGTTCAGCTAAAGCTACAAGTTAGTGTAGTGCGTCCTCCTCACAGTGTTCAGCTAAAGCTATAAGTTAGTGTAGTGCGTCCTCCTCACGGTGTTCAGCTAAAGCTACAAGTTAGTGTAGTGCGTCCTCCTCACAGTGTTCAGCTAAAACTACAAGTTAGTGTAGTGCGACCTCTGTACAGTGTTCAGGTAAAGCTACAAGTTAGTGTAGTGCGTCCTCTGAACAGTGTTCAGCTAAAGCTACAAGTTAGTGTAGTGCGAGCTCTGCACAGAGTTCAGCTAAAGCTACCTCTAGAAGGTTGGTGGTGTTTTCCTGATCCTATCACTACCGCAGGCAGCAAAATAAGCTACAAGTTAGTTTTTTGTGAGCTCTGCACAGTGTTCACCTAAAGCTACCTGTAGAAGGTTGGTGGTGTTTTCATGATGCTATCACTACCGCATGCAGCTAAATAAGCTACAGGTTATTTTTTTGCAAGCTCTGCACAGTGTTCAGCTAAAGCTACCTGTAGATGGTTGGTGGTGTTTTCCTGATCCTATCACTAATGCAGGCAGCTAAATAAGCTACAAGTTAGTTTTTTGCGAGCTCTGCACAGTGTTCACCTAAAGCTACCTGTAGAAGGTTGGTGGTGTTTTCCTGATCCTATCACTACCGCAGGCAGCTAAATAAGGTACAAGTTAGTGTAATGCGTCCTCCTCATAGTGTTCAGCTAAAACTACAAGTTAGTGTAGTGCACAGTGTTCAGCTAAAGCTACAAGTTAGGGTAGTGCGTCCTCCTCACAGTGTTCAGCTAAAACGACAAGTTAGTGTAGTGCGACCTCTGCACAGTGTTCAGATAAAGCTACAAGTTAGTGTAGTGTGTCCTCTGCACAGTGTTCAGCTAAAGCTACAAGTTAGGGTAGTGCGTCCTCCTCACAGTGTTCAGCTAAAGCTACAAGTTAGTGTAGTGCGTCATCCTCACAGTGTTCAGCTAAAACTACAAGTTAGTTTTTTGCGAGCTCTGCACAGTGTTCAGCTAAAGCTACCTGTAGAAGGTTAGTGGTGTTTTCCTGATCCTATCACTAACGCAGGCAGCTAAATAAGCTACAAGTTAGTTTTTTGCGAGCTCTGCACAGTGTTCACCTAAAGCTACCTGTAAGAGGTTGGTGGTGTTTTCATGATCCTATCGCTACCGCAGGCAGCTAAGTAAGCTACAAGTTATTTTTTTGCGACCTCTGCACAGTGTTCACCTAAAGCTACAAGTTAGTGTAGTGCGTCCTCTGAACAGTGTTCAAATAAAGCTACAAGTTAGTGTAGTTCGAGCTCTGCACAGAGTTCAGCTAAAGCTACCTCTAGAAGGTTGGTGGTGTTTTCCTGATCCTTTCACTTTCGCAGGCAGCTAAATAAGCTACAAGTTAGTTTTTTGTGAGCTCTGCACAGTGTTCACCTAAAGCTACCTGTAGAAGGTTGGTGGTGTTTTCATGATGCTATCACTACCGCATGCAGCTAAATAAGCTACAAGTTATTTTTTTTGCAAGCTCTGCACAGTGTTCAGCTAAAGCTACCTGTAGAAGGTTGGTGGTGTTTTCCTGATCCTATCACTAATGCAGGCACCTAAATAAGCTACAAGTTAGTTTTTTGCGAGCTCTGCACAGTGTTCACCTAAAGCTACCTGTAGAAGGTTGGTGGTGTTTTCCTGATCCTATCACTACCGCAGGCAGCTAAATAAGGTACAAGTTAGTGTAATGCGTCCTCCTCATAGTGTTCAGCTAAAACTACAAGTTAGTGTAGTGCACAGTGTTCAGCTAAAGCTACAAGTTAGGGTAGTGCGTCCTCCTCACAGTGTTCAGCTAAAACGACAAGTTAGTGTAGTGCGACCTCTGCACAGTGTTCAGCTAAAACTACAAGTTAGTGTAGTGCGACCTCTGCACAGTGTTCAGATAAAGCTACAAGTTAGTGTAGTGTGTCCTCTGCACAGTGTTCAGCTAAAGCTACAAGTTAGGGTAGTGCGTCCTCCTCACAGTGTTCAGCTAAAGCTACAAGTTAGTGTAGTGCGTTCTCCTCACAGTGTTCAGCTAAAACTACAAGTTAGTTTTTTGCGAGCTCTGCACAGTGTTCAGCTAAAGCTACCTGTAGAAAGTTGGTGGTGTTTTCCTGATCCTATCACTACCGCAGGCAGCTAAATAAGCTACAAGTTAGTTTTTTGCGAGCTCTACACAGTGTTCACCTAAAGCTACCTGTAAAAGGTTGGTGGTGTTTTCATGATCCTATCGCTACCGCAGGCAGCTAAGTAAGCTACAAGTTATTTTTTTGCGACCTCTGCACAGTGTTCACCTAAAGCTACCTGTAGAAGGTTAGTGGTGTTTTCCTGATCCTATCACTACAGCAGGCAGCTAAATAAGCTACAAGTTAGTTTTTTGCGAGCTCTGCACCGTGTTCACCTAAAGCTACCTGTAGAAGGTTGGTGGTGTTTTCCTGATCCTATCACTACCGCAGACAGCTAAATAAGCTACAAGTTAGTTTTTTGCGAGCTCTGCACAGTGTTCAGCTAAAGCTACCTGTAGAAGGTTGGTGGTGTTTTCCTGATCCTATCACTACCGCAGGCAGCTAAATAAGCTACAAGTTAGTGTAATGCGTCCTCCTCACAGTGTTCAGCTAAAACTACAAGTTAGTGTAGTGCACAGTGTTCAGCTAAAGCTACAATTTAGGGTAGTGCGTCCTCCTCACAGTGTTCAGCTAAAACTACAAGTTAGTGTAGTGCGACCTCTCACAGTGTTCAGCTAAAACTACAAGTTAGTGTAGTGGGTCCTCTGCACAGTGTTCAGCTAAAGCTACAAGTTAGGGTAGTGCATCCTCCTCACAGTGTTCAGCTAAAGCTACAAGTTAGTGTAGTGCGTCCTCCTCACAGTGTTTAGCTAAAACTACAAGTTAGTTTTTTGTGAGCTCTGCACAGTGTTCAGCTAAAGCTACCTGTAGAAGGTTGGTGGTGTTTTCCTGATCCTATCACTACCGCAGGCAGCTAAATAAGCTACAAGTTAGTTTTTTGTGAGCTCTGCACAGTGTTCACATAAAGCTACCTGTAAAAGGTTGGTGGTGTTTTCATGATCCTATCACTACCGCAGGCAGCTAAGTAAGCTACAAGTTATTTTTTTGCAAGCTCTGCACAGTGTTCACCTAAAGATACCTGTAGAAGGTTGGCAGTGTTTTCCTGATCCTATCACTACAGCAGTCAGCTAAATAAGCGACAAGTTAGTTTTTTGCAAGCTCTGCACAGTGTTCAGCTAAAGCTACCTGTAGAAGGTTCGTGGTGTTTTCCTGATCCTATCACTACCGCAGGCAGCTAAATCAGCTACAAGTTAGTTTTTTGCGAGCTCTGCACCGTGTTCACCTAAAGCTACCTGTAGAAGGTTGGTGGTGTTTTCCTGATCCTATCACTACCGCAGACAGCTAAATAAGCTACAAGTTAATTTTTTGCGAGCTCTGCACCGTGTTCAGCTAAAGCTACCTGTAGAAGGTTGGTGTGTTTTCCTGATCCTATCACTACCACAGGCAGCTAAATAAGCTAAAAGTTAGTGTAATGCGTCCTCCTCACAGTGTTCAGCTAAAACTACAAGTTAGTGTAGCGCACAGTGTTCAGCTAAAGCTACAAGTTAGGGTAGTGCGTCCTCCTCACAGCGTTCAGCTAAAACTACAAGTTAGTGTAGTGCAACCTCTGCCCAGTGTTCAGATAAAGCTACAAGTTAGTGTAGTGCGTCCTTTGAACAGTGTTCAGCTAAAGCTACAAGTTAGTGTAGTGCATCCTCCTCACAGTGTTCAGCTAAAACTACAAGTTAGTGTAGTGCGAGCTCTGCACAGTGTTCACCTAAAGCTACCTGAAGAAGGTTAGTGGTGTTTTCCTGATCCTATCACTACAGCAGGCAGCTAAATAAGCTACAAGTTATTTTTTTGCAAGCTCTGCACAGTGTTCAGCTAAAGCTACCTGTAGAAGGTTGGTGGTGTTTTCCTGATCCTATCACTACTGCAGACAGCTAAATAAGCTACAAGTTAGTTTTTTGCGAGCTCTGCACAGTGTTCAGCTAAAGCTACCTGTAGAAGGTTGGTGGTGTTTTCCTGATCCTATCACTACTGCAGACAGCTAAATAAGCTACAAGTTAGTTTTTTGCGAGCTCTGCACAGTGTTCACCTAAAGCTACCTGTAGAAGGTTGGTGGTGTTTTCCTGATCCTATCACTACCGCAGGCAGCTAAATAAGCTACAAGTTAGTGTAATGCGTCCTCCTCACAGTGTTCAGCTAAAACTACAAGTTAGTGTAGTGCACAGTGTTCACCTAAATCTACAAGTTAGGGTAGTGCGTCCTCCTCACAGTGTTCAGCTAAAACTACAAGTTAGTGTAGTGCGACCTCTGCACAGTGTTCAGCTAAAACTACAAGTTAGTGTAGTGCGTCCTCTGCACAGTGTTCAGCTAAAGCTACAAGTTAGGGTAGTGCGTCCTCCTCACAGTGTTCAGCTAAAGCTACAAGTTAGTGTAGTGCGTCCTCCTCACAGTGTTCAGCTAAAACTACAAGTTAGTTTTTTGTGAGCTCTGCACAGTGTTCAGCTAAAGCTACCTGTAGAAGGTTGGTGGTGTTTTCCTGATCCTATCACTACCGCAGGCAGCTAAATAAGCTACAAGTTAGTTTTTTGCGAGCTCTGCACAGTGTTCACCGAAAGCTACCTGTAAAAGTTGGTGGGGTTTTCATGATCCTATCACTACCGCAGGCATGCTAAGTAAGCAACAAGTTATTTATTTGCGAGCTCTGCACAGTGTTCATCTAAAGCTACCTGTAGAAGGTTAGTGGTGTTTTCCTGATCCTATCACTACAGCAGTCAGCTAAATAAGCTACAAGTTAGTTTTTTGCAAGCTCTGCACAGTGTTCAGCTAAAGCTACCTGTAGAAGGTTGGTGGTGTTTTCCTGATCCTATCACTACCGCAGGCAGCTAAATAAGCTACAAGTTAGTTTTTTGCGAGCTCTGCACCGTGTTCACCTAAAGCTACCTGTAGAAGGTTAGTGGTGTTTTCCTGATCCTATCACTACAGCAGGCAGCTAAATAAGCTACAAGTTAGTTTTTTGCAAGCTCTGCACAGTGTTCAGCTAAAGCTACCTGTAGAAGGTTGGTGGTGTTTTCCTGATCCTATCACTACCGCAGGCAGCTAAATAAGCTACAAGTTAGTTTTTTGCGAGCTCTGCACCGTGTTCACCTAAAGCTACCTGTAGAAGGTTAGTGGTGTTTTCCTGATCCTATCACTACAGCAGGCAGCTAAATAAGCTACAAGTTAGTTTTTTGCAAGCTCTGCACAGTGTTCAGCTAAAGCTACCTGTAGAAGGTTGGTGGTGTTTTCCTGATCCTATCACTACTGCAGACAGCTAAATAAGCTACAAGTTAGTTTTTTGCGAGCTCTGCACAGTGTTCAGCTAAAGCTACCTGTAGAAGGTTGGTGGTGTTTTCCTGATCCTATCACTACCGCAGGCAGCTAAGTAAGCTACAAGTTAGTGTAATGCATCCTCCTCACAGTGTTCAGCTAAAACTACAAGTTAGTGTAGTGCACAGTGTTCAGCTAAAGCTACAAGTTAGGGTAGTGCGTCCTCCTCACAGTGTTCAGCTAAAACTACAAGTTAGTGTAGTGCGACCTCTGCACAGTGTTCAGCTAAAACTACAAGTTAGTGTAGTGCAACCTGTGCACAGTGTTCAGATAAAGCTACCTGTAGAAGGTTGGTGGTGTTTTCCTGATCCTATCAATACCGCAGGCAGCTAAATAAACTACAAGTTAGTTTTTTGCGAGCTCTGCACCGTGTTCACCTAAAGCTACCTGTAGAAGGTTGGTGGTGTTTTCCTGATCCTATCACTACCGCAGACAGCTAAATAAGCTACAAGTTAGTTTTTTGCGAGCTCTGCACCGTGTTCAGCTAAAGCTATCTGTAGAAGGTTGGTGGTGTTTTCCTGATCCTATCACTACCGCAGGCAGCTAAATAAGGTACAAGTTAGTTTTTTGCGAGCTCTGCACAGTGTTCACGTAAAGCTACCTGTAAAAGGTTGGTGGTGTTTTCATGATCCTATCACTACCGCAGGCAGCTAAGTAAGCTACAAGTTTTTTTTTTGCGAGCTCTGCACAGTGTTCACCTAAAGCTACCTGTAGAAGGTTAGTGGTGTTTTCCTGATCCTATCACTACAGCAGGCAGCTAAATAAGCTACAAGTTAGTTTTTTGCGAGCTCTGCACCGTGTTCACCTAAAGCTACCTGTAGAAGGTTGGTGGTGTTTTCCTGATCCTATCACTACCGCAGGCAGCTAAATAAGCTACAAGTTAGTTTTTTGCGAGCTCTGCACAGTGTTCAGCTAAAGCTACCTGTAGAAGGTTGGTGGTGTTTTCCTGATCCTATCACTACCACAGGCAGCTAAATGAGCTAAAAGTTAGTGTAATGCGTCCTCCACACAGTGTTCAGCTAAAACTACAAGTTAGTGTAGCGCACAGTGTTCAGCTAAAGCTACAAGTTAGTGTAGTGCGTCCTCCTCACAGTGTTCAGCTAAAACTACAAGTTAGTGTAGTGCGACCTCTGGACAGTGTTCAGGTAAAGCTACAAGTTAGTGTAGTGCGTCCTCTGAACAGTGTTCAGCTAAAGCTACAAGTTAGTGTAGTGCGAGCTCTGCACAGAGTTCAGCTAAAGCTACCTCTAGAAGGTTGGTGGTGTTTTCCTGATCCTATCACTACCGCAGGCAGCAAAATAAGCTACAAGTTAGTTTTTTGTGAGCTCTGCACAGTGTTCACCTAAAGCTACCTGTAGAAGGTTGGTGGTGTTTTCATGATGCTATCACTACCGCATGCAGCTAAATAAGCTACAGGTTATTTTTTTGCAAGCTCTGCACAGTGTTCAGCTAAAGCTACCTGTAGATGGTTGGTGGTGTTTTCCTGATCCTATCACTAATGCAGGCAGCTAAATAAGCTACAAGTTAGTTTTTTGCGAGCTCTGCACAGTGTTCACCTAAAGCTACCTGTAGAAGGTTGGTGGTGTTTTCCTGATCCTATCACTACCGCAGGCAGCTAAATAAGGTACAAGTTAGTGTAATGCGTCCTCCTCATAGTGTTCAGCTAAAACTACAAGTTAGTGTAGTGCACAGTGTTCAGCTAAAGCTACAAGTTAGGGTAGTGCGTCCTCCTCACAGTGTTCAGCTAAAACGACAAGTTAGTGTAGTGCGACCTCTGCACAGTGTTCAGCTAAAACTACAAGTTAGTGTAGTGCGACCTCTGCACAGTGTTCAGATAAAGCTACAAGTTAGTGTAGTGTGTCCTCTGCACAGTGTTCAGCTAAAGCTAAAAGTTAGGGTAGTGCGTCCTCCTCACAGTGTTCAGCTAAAGCTACAAGTTAGTGTAGTGCGTCATCCTCACAGTGTTCAGCTAAAACTACAAGTTAGTTTTTTGCGAGCTCTGCACAGTGTTCAGCTAAAGCTACCTGTAGAAGGTTAGTGGTGTTTTCCTGATCCTATCACTACCGCAGGCAGCTAAATAAGCTACAAGTTAGTTTTTTGCGAGCTCTGCACAGTGTTCAGCTAAAGCTACCTGTAGAAGGTTGGTGGTCAGGCCCGGATTTACTCCCTTTGCTGCCCCAAGGCCGGGTCCTTTGATGTCGCCCCCCCCCCCCCCCCCCACCACACACACCCACACCACCATTCTCGTCCTTTATCGATGACTGCTACAATAGATCAATTAAAAACATATCTCCACACACGAGAACACTGAAAATAACTGGCTTTAATTGTACAGACTGAAAATTCTCTGTAATGCAGAAAATGCCATATAAAGATTATAGCAGTAACAAACTCCCTACAATTTTTTAGTTCTAACTTTTCTTTTGGCAAACTCATCGATAATATCTTCGTAGGACAAAGTATTTAAACGTTCTGACTCAATGGCAAGTAAAGCTAAACTGTTCAGTCTTTCTTCACCCAAAGATGATCATAAATAGTTCTTTATGCAAATACATTTCATTCATTTCTATGCACCACAGCTCAGTTGCAGTGCATAGAAACAGTATGCATTTTGCACCACACTTTTCAGCACGCACTGGTGCTGTTGCAGTGTGAACAGGACACATAGAAAACAATTGTTTTCTATTGCCCTTGGAGAGACCTGTGTTTTGCTAGTGCAGAAATCACAGACCCCCTTTTACATCAGTGTCTTCAGTCCCCCCCTTCACATCACATCACAGACCCCCTTTTGCATCAGTGTCCTCAGTCCCCCCTTTACATCACATACCCCCTTTTACATCACAACCCCCTTTCCACAGGCTGACCCCCCCATCACAGACTGACCCCCCAAATCACAGACCCCTCATTACAGACTGACCCCCATCACAGACCCCCATTACAGACTGACCTCTCCCATCACAGACTGACCTCCCAAATCACAGACCCCTCATTACAGACAGACCCCCCCATCACAGAGTGACCTGACCCATAGCAGAGCCCCCATCATAGACTGACCCCCCATCACAGACTGACCCCCATCACAAACTGGTCCTGACCCATCACAGACTCCCTATCAAAGACTGACCCCCCAAATCACAGACTGACCCCTTCAATCACAGACTGACCCCCATCACAGTCCTCTCTCAATATCAAACTTCTTTACAGCACAGCACTCCCCCCTCCCCAAAGAACCCTACCTTATTCACACAAGACATGGAGTCCTGCCCTTTGTCTAGAGCGGCCGCGCTTCATGTTTTGTGTGAATAAGAAAGGCAGTGTGGGGAGGGGGCAGTGCAGTGATATTAGAGAAGGCATGGACCTGCCATGCTGCTATGTTAGTGCGGAGGGGGGGGCAGCCGACAGGGCAGGGCTGGCAGCCTTATGCCTGGGGGGCAAGTCACGTCAAGTGGCCCACTGAACCACCGAATCAGCTCACCATCACCAGTGCCTATCAGCGCAGGGACCTGCTGAGCTGGCACAGGCAGCTGCCATCGTTGGGGTGAGAGACCCTGACACCCGCAGCTGAACCCCACATACCATCTACCCCCCCATACACCCTATTTACCCTGCCCCAGGCCAGTGCACACCTAGTAGTCTAAAAATAGCCCTCAACACTGTGGGTCCTGCTGTGAGCTGGTCATGGCCTCTTGATCCTGCTGGGAGCTGGCCATGGCCAGCAAGACCCACAGGCCAGCGGAACGCACAGGCCATGGCTAGCGGCCAGTAGGCTCCCTGCTGTGGGTCAGTGGGTGGGTGGCTGGCAGGCACAGTGCACACTGCTGCAGGTGGCTGGCCTGGCTCCTTGCTGTTAGAAAGTGTCCCTTCCAGGCCCCATTAGAGACTACAACAGAGTCTAATGGGACCTGGAGAGGGGGTCTCTCTCTAACAGTGTCCATTAGAAAGTCTCTGTTAGAGAGAGACCCCCTCCAGGACCCATTGGAGACTTCAAAAGGAGTCTAATGGGACCTGGAGGGGGGTCTCTCTAACAGAGGCCCATTCAGTGTCCATTATAGAATCTGTTAGAAAGAGTCCCCACCAGGTCCCATTAGAGACTGAAAAGGAGTATAATGGACCTGGAGGGGGCCTCTATCTAACAGAGTGTACAGTGAACACCTTCATTCACTCTGTTCCTCATGGGACACCCTCCTTGTGCCATGACTCTCACCCCTGCCCCAACCTCTCACAAAGTAAAAATAAAATTGGCACTGTGTAGCGCTCCTCTTACCTTAACTATGGGTACTGCAGATGTTGCTGACTCCCGCGTCCTCTGTGGCTGGCTCCTGTTGGTGGCTGGCTGGCTCCCGCGTCCTCTGTGGCTGGCTGGCTCCCGTGTCCTCTGTGGCTGGCTGGCTCCCGCGTCCTCTGTGGCTGGCTGGCTCCCGCGTCCTCTGTGGCTGGCTGGCTCCCGCGTCCTCTGTGGCTGGCTGGCTCCCGCGTCCTCTGTGGCTGGCTCCTTTTGGAGGCTGGCTGGCTCCTGTGTCCTTTGTGGCTGGCTGGCTCCCATGTCCTCTGTGGCTGGCTGTTGTTGGTGGCTGGCTGGCTCCTGTTGGTGGCTGACTCCCACGTCCTCTGTGGCTGGTTCCAGTGGGTGGCTGGTCAGCACCCTGCTGTGGCTGGCTGGCTCCCTGGTGTGGGTGGGTCACCGTGGGTGGCTCCTGTTGTGGCTGGCTGTTTTTCTGCTGTGGGTCAGTGGGTGGGTGGGTGGCTGGCACGGTGCACACTGCTGCGAGAGGCTGGCCTGGCTCCCTGCTGTAGGTCAGTGGGTGGCTGGCTGGCATGGTGCACTCTGCTGCGGCTGACAGAGAGGGGAGGGCACTGACAGAGGGGGGGGGCACTGACAGAGGGGTGAGCTCTGACAGAGAGGGGGCACTGACAGAGAGGGGAGGGCACTGACAGAGAGGGGGGGGCACTGACAGAGAGGGGGGGGCACTGACAGAGAGGGGGGGTCACTGACAGAGAGGGGGGGGTCACTGACAGAGAGGGGGGCACTGACAGAGAGGGGGGTCACTGACAGAGAGGGGGGTCACTGACAGAGAGGGGGGGGCACCGACAGAGGGGGCACTGACAGAGAGGGGGGGCACTGACAGAGAGGGGGGGCACTGACAGAGAGTGGGGGCACTGACAGAGAGGGGAGGGCACTGACAGAGAGGGGAGGGCACTGACAGAGAGGGGAGGGCACTGACAGAGGGGGGGGCACTGACAGAGAGGGGGGCACTGACAGAGAGGGGGCACTGACAGAGGGGGGGCATTGACAGAGAGGGGGGGCACTGACAGAGGGGGGGGCACTGACAGAGAGGGGGGTCACGGACAGAGAGGGGGGTCACGGACAGAGAGGGTGGTCACGGACAGTGAGGGGGGGCACTGACAGAGAGGGGGGGCACTGACAGAGAGGGGAGGTCACTGACAGAGGGGGGGCACTGACAGAGGGGGGGCACTGACAGAGAGGGGGGCACTGACAGAGAGGGGGGTCACGGACAGAGAGGGGGGTCACGGACAGAGAGGGGGGGTCACGGACAGAGAGGGGGGTCACGGACAGAGAGGGGGGTCACGGACAGAGAGGGGGGTCACGGACAGAGAGGGGAGGGCACTGACAGAGGGGGGGGGCACTGACAGAGGGGGGGCACTGATAGAGAGGGGGGGCACTCACAAATAGAGGGGGCGGGCACTGACAGAGAGGAGGGGCTGATAGAGGGGGGCACTGACATGACAGAGAGGGACGGGCTGACCTAGAGGGGCGGGGCATAGAGAGAGGGACGGGCTGATAGAGAGAGGGTACACTGACTGTGAGGGGGTAGATGAGAGAGCGCGAGACCTCAGAAGACATACAGCACGTCAGCACGCCAGGCAGAGAGGCGGGATTCCCGCAGCAAGTGGTCGCGTTTACGCACAGACCATCTCCGCCTCCACAGTGACTAGCTCCCCTGGGCCAATCAAAGGTGCCCATGACGGCCGCCCTCACATGACCCTGTTCGCCCAATCAGAGGGCGCTCGCCTGGACTACAGCTCCCAGAATGCCACAGCGTGGTGGCTTTCTGAAAACACACCCCGCTGCGGCCGTGCCCCATCCTCCGAGAAAAAAAAAAAAAAAGTCTGTAGGCGGCCGCGGCGCCGCCCCTGTACCACTGCCGCCCCGAGGCCTGGCCTCGGTGGCCTTGTGGGAAATCCGGCCCTGTTGGTGGTGTTTTCCTGATCTTATCACTACCGCAGGCAGCTAAATAAGCTAAAAGTTAGTTTTTTGCAAGCTCTGCACAGTGTTCAGCTAAAGCTACCTGTAGAAGGTTGGTGGTGTTCTCATACTACAGGCAGGCAGTTGATTTTGCTAGCTGCAGTATCAGTATATATATATATATATATATATATATATCCCAGCTTAGTGCAGCTACAGGCCATTAGTATGTCTGGAAGGCCAACAAGGAGAGGCAGACAGTCACAAGCCAATAAAAGAGGGCAAGCAGGCTCTGTGTCTAGAGGCAACAGTGTTGGTCATGGAGACGGTGCATCCTCATCAGCACGTGGCCGTGGGACACGCTTGGCCTTTTTTTCGGCAGCTGGCCGTATTGAGCTGCAACATGCGGAAGACTTGGTCGAGTGGATGACCAAGCCATCCTCATCCTCCTCATCCTCCTCATCCTCTCTCACCCATGCTCAGGGTACTTTGTCTGGCAAAGCAGCTGCCAACGCGGCCTCTTCCCTCGGCTCAATGGCATCAGTGACTCCTTCCCTAGCCCCACCATGTCCTCCTGGGGAGTCCCTCGAACTGTTTGACCACAGTGTTGGGCATGCCCAGCATTTAGAAGGCTCTGATGATGATACTGAGCTAGATGAAGGCAGTAACGGACAGAGGGGGTGCCCAAGAAGGACAGCAATCTGGCAGTCATGCTCCCCCTGCTGCAGCATACTGCCAGGTTTGCTTCAGTGATGAGGAGGGAGCGGATGATGAGGTCACTGACTCAAAGTGGGTGCTTGATAGGAGAGAGGAGGAGGAGGAGGAGGCACATCACCAACGAGGCAGGATGCCCTCCAGGGGCCAGCCTAAGGGCAGCACACTGACTGCATCACACCCAAAGCTCTGCATGTGCAGGGCGCTGCTGTCTCTGCGCGTTATTCCAAAAGTTCTTTGGTGTGGGCCTTTTTTGAGACGAGTGTATCAGATCACACCGCTGCTATTTGCAACATATGTCTCAAGCGTATCTCGCGTGGCCAGAACATCTCCCGCTTGGGCACCACATGCTTGACCAGACATATGTGGACCTGCCATGCAGTTTGTTGGCAAGCGTATCTAAAAGACCCACACCAAAGAACAAAGAGGACCTCTCCTTGCTCCTCATCAGCTGAGATCTCCAACCCCACGATACCGTCAGTCCTGTCTGAGACCTGCACTGAGAGGAATGAAGGTGTAGAATTAGGTGTGTCACAGCCAAGTACTTGTGGGCAATCTGCTTTCGGTACACCGACGTCAGATTGTACCAGGCAAATTTCCCTGCCCCAGCTGCTGCACCGCCGAAAGAAGTTCACTTCCAGCCATCCACATGCCCAGCGGTTGAATGCTAGCACTTCAACTGCTGCCTTTTCAGTTGGTAGACACTGCCCCTTTCCGTGAGTTTGTGGAATGTGCGGTTCCTCAGTGGCAGGTACCCAAACGCCACTTTTTCTCACGGAAGGCGATTCCGGCTCTCTACCGGCATGTGGAAGGCAATGTCCATGCCTCGATGGACAGGGCGGTCAGTGGTAAGGTGCATATTCCAGCAGGCATGGACAGGGACGTTACCTAAGTTTCACCGCGCATTGGGTGACTCTGCTGGCAGCTGGGAAGGATGCAGGACAAGGTGCAGTAGTGTTGGAGGTTGTTCCATCACCACGCCTCCAAAATGCCACTACTAATGATTGTGACACACCTCTCTCCTCCACCCCCTCCCCTTCTTCTTCCTCCATGGCCTCTTCCTGTGCTTTGTCCTCGGAACCAGCGGTGCTCTGTAGCCGTTCAAGGGGCTACGCAAGTATGCAGGCCAAAAGATGCCATGTGGTGCTTGAGCTGGTGTGCTTGGGGGACAGGAGCCACACTGGGGCAGAGGTTCTGTCAGCTCTGCAGGGGCAGGTTTAGAGGTGGTTGACGCCATGCCAACTTAAGGCAGGAATGGTGGTTTGCGACAATGGCACCAACCTCCTCTCTGCCCTCCGACAGGGACAAATGACCAATGTGCCCTGTTTGGCTCACGTCCTTAACTTGGTCTTGCAGCGGTTCTTGAGCAGGTACCCGGGCTTACAGGATGTCCTGAGGCAGGCCAGGAAAGTCTGTGTGCATTTCCGCTGGTCATATAATGCCAGTGCTCGGCTGGCAGACCTCCAAAAGGAGTTTAACCAAGAACCGCCTAATCTGTGACATGCCTACCAGGTGGAACTCAACGTTGGCCATGCTGCAGCGGCTGCACACGCAGCAGAGGGCCATCAATGAGTACCTGTGCGACTATGGCACCAGGACAGGGTCAGGGGAGCTTGTTTTTTTCCCCACGCCAGTGGGCCATGATCAGGGATGCATGCACTGTCCTCTCACCATTTGAGGAGGCCACGAGGATGGTGAGCAGTGACAGTGCTTGCATCAGTGACACTGTCCCCCCTTGTCCACCTGTTGGAGCACACGCTGCATGGAATAATGGACAGGGCACTTGAGGCAGAACAGAGGCAGGAAGAGGAGGACCTCCTTAGCTCTCAAGGCCCCCTTTATCCAGACAGTGTTCCTGCGTGCCCACCGATCACACAGGAAGAGGACGAGGAGGAGGAGGATTGTGTCAGTATGGAGGTGGAGCCTGGCACTCAGCATCAGCAGCAGTCTTTAAGGGATCAGTCCCAAGAAACACATGGACTTGTACGTGGCTGGGAGGAGGTGGCTGCGGACCATGTTGTCCTTAGTGACCCAGAGGACTCTGGACCGAATGCCTCAGCAAACCTACGCTGCATGGCCTCCCTGATCCAGCAAAGCCTGCGTAAGGATCCTTGTATTCGTGGTATCAAGGAGAAGGACCAATACTGGCTGGCAACCCTCCTTGATCCACGTTACAAGGGTAAGGTTGCGGACCTTATCTTGCTGTCGCAGAGGGAGCAGAGGATGAAACATCTTCGGGAGGCCTTGCAGAAAGGTCTGTGCAACGCGTTCCCAGAGACTGGGAGGTTACAAACTCCTGTTTCTGGACAACGTGTTGCTAAGGCTTCGGTCAGTCAAAGAAGGAACGGTGGAGAAGGTGGCCGTCTGACCGATGCGTTCAGACAATTTTTTAGTCTGCAGCCCCAAGGTATGATCGGTTCCAGCAACCATCGTCAGCGTCTGTTTTACATGGTGCAGGAATACCTAGGGGCAAGATCTGACTTGGACACCTTTCCCACCGAAAATCCTCTGGGTTACTGGGTCTTGAGGATGGATCACTGGCCAGAGCTTGCACAGTATGCAGTTGAACTACTGGCCTGTCCTGCATCCAGCGTTCTTTCGGAACGCACATTCAGTGCTGCTGGAGGCTTTGTAACCGATCACAGGGTGCGTCTGTCCACCGACTCGGTTGATCGACTGACCTTCATAAAAATGAATCAGTCTTGGATCACCACCAGCTACCAAGCACCTGATGCTGATGTAACCGAATAATTTTTTTTGAAATCTCAGATCCCTTCAAAGACTGCCTATGCTGATGCTGAGTGACTATCTTGAGTAATTATCCTCTTCCTCCTCAATGATCACGCTGATAGCTTGTAAGAACATTTTTGGTTCTGGGCGCCGCCACCAATGCCTAAGGCCCAATTTTTCATCCCCTATTTAACAGGGGCGTGTAATTTACAATTTTTGATGCAAGTTAGTGTAGTGCGACCTCTGCACAGTGTTCGGCTAAAACTACAAGTTAGTGTAGTGCAACCTCTGCACAGTGTTCAGATAAAGGTACAAGTTAGTGTAGTGCGTCCTTTGAACAGTGTTCAGCTAAAGCTACAAGTTAGTGTAGTGCGTCCTCCTCACAGTGTTCAGCTAAAGCTACAAGTTAGTGTATACGAGCTCTGCACAGTGTTCAGCTAAAGCTACCTGTAGAAGGTTGGTGGCGTTTTCCTGATCCTATCACTACCGCAGGCAGCTAAATAAGCTACAAGTTCGTTTTTTGCAAGCTCTGCATAGTGTTCACCTAAAGCTACCTGTAGAAGGTTGGTGGTGTTTTCCTGATCCTATCACTACCGCAGGCAGCTAAATATGCTACAAGTTAGTTTTTTGCGAGCTCTGCACAGTGTTCACCTAAAGCTACCTGTAGAAGGTTGGTGGTGTTTTCCTGATCCTATCACTACCGCAGGCAGCTAAATAAGCTACAATTTAGTGTAATGTGTCCTTCTCACAGTGTTCAGCTAAAACTACAAGTTAGTGTAGTGCACAGTGTTCAGCTAAAGCTACAAGTTAGGGTAGTGCGACCTCTGCACAGTGTTCAGATAAAGCTACAAGTTAGTGTGGTGCGTCCTCTGAACAGTGTTCAGCTAAAGCTACAAGTTAGTGTAGTGCATCCTCCTCACAGTGTTCAGCTAAAACTACAAGTTAGTGTAGTGCGAGCTCTGGACAGTGTTCAGCTAAAGCTACCTGTAGAAGGTTTGAGGTGTTTTCCTGATCCTATCACTACCGCAAGCAGCTAAATAAGCTACAAGTTAGTTTTTTGCGAGTTCTGCACAGTGTTCACCGAAAGCTACCTTTAGAAGGTTGGTGGTGTTTTCCTGATCCTATCACTACCGCAGGCAGCTAAATAAGCTACAAGTTAGTTTTTGCGAGCTCTGCACAGTGTTCAGCTAAAGCTACCTGTAGAAGGTTGGTGGTGTTTTCCTGATCCTATCACTACCGCAGGCATCTATATAAGCTACAAGTTAGTTTTTTGCGAGCTCTGCACAGTGTTCACCTAAAGCTACCTTTAAAAGGTTGGTGGTGTTTTCATGATCCTATCACTACCGCAGGCAGCTAAGTAAGCTACAAGTTTTTTTTTTGCAAGCTCTGCACAGTGTTCACCTAAAGCTACCTGTAGAAGGTTAGTGGTGTTTTCCTGATCCTATCACTACAGCAGGCAGCTAAATAAGCTACAAGTTATTTTTTTGAAAGCTCTGCACAGTGTTCAGCTAAAGCTACCTGTAGAAGGTTGGTGGTGTTTTCCTGATCCTATCACTACCGCAGACAGCTAAATAAGCTACAAGTTAGTTTTTTGCGAGCTCTACACAGTGTTCAGCTAAAGCTACCTGTGGAAGGTTGGTGGTGTTTTCCTGATCCTATCACTACCGCAGGCAGCTAAATAAGCTACAAGTTAGTGTAATGCGTCCTCCTCACAGTGTTCAGCTAAAACTACAAGTTAGTGTAGTGCACAGCGTTCAGCTAAAGCTACAATTTAGGGTAGTGCGTCCTCCTCACAGTGTTCAGCTAAAACTACAAGTTAGTGTAGTGCGACCTCTGCCCAGTGTTTAGTTAAAACTACAAGTTAGTGTAGTGCAACCTGTGCACAGTGTTCAGCTAAAGCTACCTGTGGAAGGTTGGTGGTGTTTTCCTGATCCTATCACTACCGCAGACAGCTAAATAAGCTACAAGTTAGTTTTTTGCGAGCTCTGCACAGTGTTCAGCTAAAGCTACCTGTAGAAGGTTGGTGGTGTTTTCCTGATCCTATTACTACCGCAGACAGCTAAATAAGCTACAAGTTAGTTTTTTGCCAGCTCTACACAGTGTTCAGCTAAAGCTACCTGTGGAAGGTTGGTGGTGTTTTCCTGATCCTATCACTACCGCAGGCAGCTAAATAAGCTACAAGTTAGTGTAATGCGTCCTCCTCACAGTGTTCAGCTAAAACTACAAGTTAGTGTAGTGCACAGTGTTCAGCTAAAGCTACAATTTAGGGTAGTGCGTCCTCCTCACAGTGTTCAGCTAAAACTACAAGTTAGTGTAGTGCGACCTCTGCACAGTGTTCAGCTAAAACTACAAGTTAGTGTAGTGCAACCTGTGCACAGTGTTCAGCTAAAGCTACCTGTGGAAGGTTGGTGGTGTTTTCCTGATCCTATCACTACCGCAGACAGCTAAATAAGCTACAAGTTAGTTTTTTGCGAGCTCTGCACAGTGTTCAGCTAAAGCTACCTGTAGAAAGTTGGTGGTGTTTTCCTGATCCTATTACTACCGCAGGCAGCTAAATAAGCTACAAGTTAGTGTAATGCTTCCTCCTCACAGTGTTCAGCTAAAACTACAAGTTAGTGTAGTGCACAGTGTTCAGCTAAAGCTACAAGTTAGGGTAGTGCGTCCTCCTCACAGTGTTCAGCTAAAACTACAAGTAAGTGTAGTGCGACCTCTGCACAGTGTTCAGCTAAAACTACAAGTTAGTGTAGTGCAACCTGTGCACAGTGTTCAGATAAAGCTACTTGTAGAAGGTTGGTGGTGTTTTCCTGATCCTATCACTACCGCAGGCAGCTAAATAAGCTACAAGTTAGTGTAATGCGTCCTCCTCACAGTGTTCAGCTAAAGCTACAAGTAAGTGTAGTGCGTCCTCTGAACAGCGTTCATCTAAAACTACAAGTTAGTGTAGTGCAATCTCTGCACAGTGTTCAGCTAAAGCTACCTGTAGAAGGTTGGTGGTGTTTTCCTGATCCTATCACTACCGCAGGCAGCTAAATAAGCTACAAGTTTGTTTTTTGCGAGCTCTGCACAGTGTTCAGCTAAAGCTACCTGTAGAAGGTTGGTGTTGTTTTCCTGATCCTATCACTACTGCAGGCAGCTAAATAAGCTACAAGTTAGTTTTTTGCGAGCTCTGCACAGTGTTCACCTAAAGCTACCTGTAGAAGGTTGGTGGTGTTTTCCTGATCCTATCACTACCGCAGGCAGCTAAATAAGCTACAAGTTAGTTTTTTGCGAGCTCTGCACAGTGTTCAGCTAAAGCTACCTGTAGAAGGTTTGTGGTGTTTTCCTGATCCTATCACTACCGCAGGCAGCTAAATAAGCTACAAGTTAGTTTTTTGCGATCTCTGCACAGTGTTCAGCTAAAGCTACCTGTAGAAGGTTGGTGGTGTTTTCCTGATCCTATCACTACCGCAGGCAGCTAAATAAGCTACAAGTTTGTTTTTTGCAAGCTCTGCACAGTGTTCAGCTAAAGCTACCTGTAGAAGGTTGGTGTTGTTTTCCTGATCCTATCACTACTGCAGGCAGCTAAATAAGCTACAAGTTAGTTTTTTGCGAGCTCTGCACAGTGTTCACCTAAAGCTACCTGTAGAAGTTTGGTGGTGTTTTCCTGATCCTATCACTACCGCAGGCAGCTAAATAAGCTACAAGTTAGTTTTTTGCGAGCTCTGCACAGTGTTCAGCTAAAGCTACCTGTAGAAGGTTTGTGGTGTTTTCCTGATCCTATCACTACCGCAGGCAGCTAAATAAGCTACAAGTTAGTTTTTTGCGAGCTCTGCACAGTGTTCAGCTAAAGCTACCTGTAGAAGGTTGGTGGTGTTTTCCTGATCTTATCACTACCGCAGGCAGCTAAATAAGCTAAAAGTTAGTTTTTTGCAAGCTCTGCACAGTGTTCAGCTAAAGCTACCTGTAGAAGGTTGGTGGTGTTCTCATACTACAGGCAGGCAGTTGATTTTGCTAGCTGCAGTATCAGTATATATATATATATATATATATATATATATATATATCCCAGCTTAGTGCAGCTACAGGCCATTAGTATGTCTGGAAGGCCAACAAGGAGAGGCAGACAGTCACAAGCCAATAAAAGAGGGCAAGCAGGCTCTGTGTCTAGAGGCAACAGTGTTGGTCATGGAGACGATGCATCCTCATCAGCACGTGGCCGTGGGACACGCTTGGCCTTTTTTTCGGCAGCTGGCCGTATTGAGCTGCAACATGCGGAAGACTTGGTCGAGTGGATGACCAAGCCATCCTCATCCTCCTCATCCTCCTCATCCTCTCTCACCCATGCTCAGGGTACTTTGTCTGGCAAAGCAGCTGCCAACGCGGCCTCTTCCCTCGGCTCAATGGCATCAGTGACTCCTTCCCTAGCCCCACCATGTCCTCCTGGGGAGTCCCTCGAACTGTTTGACCACAGTGTTGGGCATGCCCAGCATTTAGAAGGCTCTGATGATGATACTGAGCTAGATGAAGGCAGTAACGGACAGAGGGGGTGCCCAAGAAGGACAGCAATCTGGCAGTCATGCTCCCCCTGCTGCAGCATACTGCCAGGTTTGCTTCAGTGATGAGGAGGGAGCGGATGATGAGGTCACTGACTCAAAGTGGGTGCTTGATAGGAGAGAGGAGGAGGAGGAGGAGGCACATCACCAACGAGGCAGGATGCCCTCCAGGGGCCAGCCTAAGGGCAGCACACTGACTGCATCACACCCAAAGCTCTGCATGTGCAGGGCGCTGCTGTCTCTGCGCGTTATTCCAAAAGTTCTTTGGTGTGGGCCTTTTTTGAGACGAGTGTATCAGATCACACCGCTGCTATTTGCAACATATGTCTCAAGCGTATCTCGCGTGGCCAGAACATCTCCCGCTTGGGCACCACATGCTTGACCAGACATATGTGGACCTGCCATGCAGTTTGTTGGCAAGCGTATCTAAAAGACCCACACCAAAGAACAAAGAGGACCTCTCCTTGCTCCTCATCAGCTGAGATCTCCAACCCCACGATACCGTCAGTCCTGTCTGAGACCTGCACTGAGAGGAATGAAGGTGTAGAATTAGGTGTGTCACAGCCAAGTACTTGTGGGCAATCTGCTTTCGGTACACCGACGTCAGATTGTACCAGGCAAATTTCCCTGCCCCAGCTGCTGCACCGCCGAAAGAAGTTCACTTCCAGCCATCCACATGCCCAGCGGTTGAATGCTAGCACTTCAACTGCTGCCTTTTCAGTTGGTAGACACTGCCCCTTTCCGTGAGTTTGTGGAATGTGCGGTTCCTCAGTGGCAGGTACCCAAACGCCACTTTTTCTCACGGAAGGCGATTCCGGCTCTCTACCGGCATGTGGAAGGCAATGTCCATGCCTCGATGGACAGGGCGGTCAGTGGTAAGGTGCATATTCCAGCAGGCATGGACAGGGACGTTACCTAAGTTTCACCGCGCATTGGGTGACTCTGCTGGCAGCTGGGAAGGATGCAGGACAAGGTGCAGTAGTGTTGGAGGTTGTTCCATCACCACGCCTCCAAAATGCCACTACTAATGATTGTGACACACCTCTCTCCTCCACCCCCTCCCCTTCTTCTTCCTCCATGGCCTCTTCCTGTGCTTTGTCCTCGGAACCAGCGGTGCTCTGTAGCCGTTCAAGGGGCTACGCAAGTATGCAGGCCAAAAGATGCCATGTGGTGCTTGAGCTGGTGTGCTTGGGGGACAGGAGCCACACTGGGGCAGAGGTTCTGTCAGCTCTGCAGGGGCAGGTTTAGAGGTGGTTGACGCCATGCCAACTTAAGGCAGGAATGGTGGTTTGCGACAATGGCACCAACCTCCTCTCTGCCCTCCGACAGGGACAAATGACCAATGTGCCCTGTTTGGCTCACGTCCTTAACTTGGTCTTGCAGCGGTTCTTGAGCAGGTACCCGGGCTTACAGGATGTCCTGAGGCAGGCCAGGAAAGTCTGTGTGCATTTCCGCTGGTCATATAATGCCAGTGCTCGGCTGGCAGACCTCCAAAAGGAGTTTAACCAAGAACCGCCTAATCTGTGACATGCCTACCAGGTGGAACTCAACGTTGGCCATGCTGCAGCGGCTGCACACGCAGCAGAGGGCCATCAATGAGTACCTGTGCGACTATGGCACCAGGACAGGGTCAGGGGAGCTTGTTTTTTTCCCCACGCCAGTGGGCCATGATCAGGGATGCATGCACTGTCCTCTCACCATTTGAGGAGGCCACGAGGATGGTGAGCAGTGACAGTGCTTGCATCAGTGACACTGTCCCCCCTTGTCCACCTGTTGGAGCACACGCTGCATGGAATAATGGACAG
The DNA here is from genome assembly GCF_042186555.1 of Aquarana catesbeiana. Lineage (NCBI taxonomy): Eukaryota > Metazoa > Chordata > Amphibia > Anura > Ranidae > Aquarana > Aquarana catesbeiana. Next base: position 362,249,733 of record NC_133327.1, on the reverse strand, counting down.
GGCACTTGAGGCAGAACAGAGGCAGGAAGAGGAGGACCTCCTTAGCTCTCAAGGCCCCCTTTATCCAGACAGTGTTCCTGCGTGCCCACCGATCACACAGGAAGAGGACGAGGAGGAGGAGGATTGTGTCAGTATGGAGGTGGAGCCTGGCACTCAGCATCAGCAGCAGTCTTTAAGGGATCAGTCCCAAGAAACACATGGACTTGTACGTGGCTGGGAGGAGGTGGCTGCGGACCATGTTGTCCTTAGTGACCCAGAGGACTCTGGACCGAATGCCTCAGCAAACCTACGCTGCATGGCCTCCCTGATCCAGCAAAGCCTGCGTAAGGATCCTTGTATTCGTGGTATCAAGGAGAAGGACCAATACTGGCTGGCAACCCTCCTTGATCCACGTTACAAGGGTAAGGTTGCGGACCTTATCTTGCTGTCGCAGAGGGAGCAGAGGATGAAACATCTTCGGGAGGCCTTGCAGAAAGGTCTGTGCAACGCGTTCCCAGAGACTGGGAGGTTACAAACTCCTGTTTCTGGACAACGTGTTGCTAAGGCTTCGGTCAGTCAAAGAAGGAGCGGTGGAGAAGGTGGCCGTCTGACCGATGCGTTCAGACAATTTTTTAGTCTGCAGCCCCAAGGTATGATCGGTTCCAGCAACCATCGTCAGCGTCTGTTTTACATGGTGCAGGAATACCTAGGGGCAAGATCTGACTTGGACACCTTTCCCACCGAAAATCCTCTGGGTTACTTGGTCTTGAGGATGGATCACTGGCCAGAGCTTGCACAGTATGCAGTTGAACTACTGGCCTGTCCTGCATCCAGCGTTCTTTCGGAACGCACATTCAGTGCTGCTGGAGGCTTTGTAACCGATCACAGGGTGCGTCTGTCCACCGACTCGGTTGATCGACTGACCTTCATAAAAATGAATCAGTCTTGGATCACCACCAGCTACCAAGCACCTGATGCTGATGTAACCGAATAATTTTTTTTGAAATCTCAGATCCCTTCAAAGACTGCCTATGCTGATGCTGAGTGACTATCCTGAGTAATTATCCTCTTCCTCCTCAATGATCACGCTGATAGCTTGTAAGAACATTTTTGGTTCTGGGCGCCGCCACCAATGCCTAAGGCCCAATTTTTCATCCCCTATTTAACAGGGGCGTGTAATTTACAATTTTTGATGCAAGTTAGTGTAGTGCGACCTCTGCACAGTGTTCGGCTAAAACTACAAGTTAGTGTAGTGCAACCTCTGCACAGTGTTCAGATAAAGGTACAAGTTAGTGTAGTGCGTCCTTTGAACAGTGTTCAGCTAAAGCTACAAGTTAGTGTAGTGCGTCCTCCTCACAGTGTTCAGCTAAAGCTACAAATTAGTGTATACGAGCTCTGCACAGTGTTCAGCTAAAGCTACCTGTAGAAGGTTGGTGGCGTTTTCCTGATCCTATCACTACCGCAGGCAGCTAAATAAGCTACAAGTTCGTTTTTTGCAAGCTCTGCACAGTATTCACCTAAAGCTACCTGTAGAAGGTTGGTGGTGTTTTCCTGATCCTATCACTACCGCAGGCAGCTAAATAAGCTACAATTTAGTGTAATGTGTCCTTCTCACAGTGTTCAGCTAAAACTACAAGTTAGTGTAGTGCACAGTGTTCAGCTAAAGCTACAAGTTAGGGTAGTGCGACCTCTGCACAGTGTTCAGATAAAGCTACAAGTTAGTGTGGTGCGTCCTCTGAACAGTGTTCAGCTAAAGCTACAAGTTAGTGTAGTGCATCCTCCTCACAGTGTTCAGCTAAAACTACAAGTTAGTGTAGTGCGAGCTCTGGACAGTGTTCAGCTAAAGCTACCTGTAGAAGGTTTGAGGTGTTTTCCTGATCCTATCACTACCGCAAGCAGCTAAATAAGCTACAAGTTAGTTTTTTGCGAGTTCTGCACAGTGTTCACCGAAAGCTACCTTTAGAAGGTTGGTGGTGTTTTCCTGATCCTATCACTACCGCAGGCAGCTAAATAAGCTACAAGTTAGTTTTTGCGAGCTCTGCACAGTGTTCAGCTAAAGCTACCTGTAGAAGGTTGGTGGTGTTTTCCTGATCCTATCACTACCGCAGGCATCTATATAAGCTACAAGTTCGTTTTTTGCGAGCTCTGCACAGTGTTCACCTAAAGCTACCTTTAAAAGGTTGGTGGTGTTTTCATGATCCTATCACTACCGCAGGCAGCTAAGTAAGCTACAAGTTTTTTTTTTGCAAGCTCTGCACAGTGTTCACCTAAAGCTACCTGTAGAAGGTTAGTGGTGTTTTCCTGATCCTATCACTACAGCAGGCAGCTAAATAAGCTACAAGTTATTTTTTTGAAAGCTCTGCACAGTGTTCAGCTAAAGCTACCTGTAGAAGGTTGGTGGTGTTTTCCTGATCCTATCACTACCGCAGACAGCTAAATAAGCTAGAAGTTAGTTTTTTGCGAGCTCTACACAGTGTTCAGCTAAAGCTACCTGTGGAAGGTTGGTGGTGTTTTCCTGATCCTATCACTACCGCAGGCAGCTAAATAAGCTACAAGTTAGTGTAATGCGTCCTCCTCACAGTGTTCAGCTAAAACTACAAGTTAGTGTAGTGCACAGCGTTCAGCTAAAGCTACAATTTAGGGTAGTGCGTCCTCCTCACAGTGTTCAGCTAAAACTACAAGTTAGTGTAGTGCGACCTCTGCCCAGTGTTCAGTTAAAACTACAAGTTAGTGTAGTGCAACCTGTGCACAGTGTTCAGCTAAAGCTACCTGTGGAAGGTTGGTGGTGTTTTCCTGATCCTATCACTACCGCAGACAGCTAAATAAGCTACAAGTTAGTTTTTTGCGAGCTCTGCACAGTGTTCACCTAAAGCTACCTGTAGAAGGTTGGTGGTGTTTTCCTGATCCTATTACTACCGCAGACAGCTAAATAAGCTACAAGTTAGTTTTTTGCCAGCTCTACACAGTGTTCAGCTAAAGCTACCTGTGGAAGGTTGGTGGTGTTTTCCTGATCCTATCACTACCGCAGGCAGCTAAATAAGCTACAAGTTAGTGTAATGCGTCCTCCTCACAGTGTTCAGCTAAAACTACAAGTTAGTGTAGTGCACAGTGTTCAGCTAAAGCTACAATTTAGGGTAGTGCGTCCTCCTCACAGTGTTCAGCTAAAACTACAAGTTAGTGTAGTGCGACCTCTGCACAGTGTTCAGCTAAAACTACAAGTTAGTGTAGTGCAACCTGTGCACAGTGTTCAGCTAAAGCTACCTGTGGAAGGTTGGTGGTGTTTTCCTGATCCTATCACTACCGCAGACAGCTAAATAAGCTACAAGTTAGTTTTTTGCGAGCTCTGCACAGTGTTCAGCTAAAGCTACCTGTAGAAGGTTGCTGGTGTTTTCCTGATCCTATTACTACCGCAGGCAGCTAAATAAGCTACAAGTTAGTGTAATGCTTCCTCCTCACAGTGTTCAGCTAAAACTACAAGTTAGTGTAGTGCACAGTGTTCAGCTAAAGCTACAAGTTAGGGTAGTGCGTCCTCCTCACAGTGTTCAGCTAAAACTACAAGTTAGTGTAGTGCAACCTCTGCACAGTGTTCAGCTAAAACTACAAGTTAGTGTAGTGCAACCTGTGCACAGTGTTCAGATAAAGCTACTTGTAGAAGGTTGGTGGTGTTTTCCTGATCCTATCACTACCGCAGGCAGCTAAATAAGCTACAAGTTAGTGTAATGCGTCCTCACAGTGTTCAGCTAAAGCTACAAGTTAGTGTAGTGCGTCCTCTGAACAGCGTTCATCTAAAACTACAAGTTAGTGTAGTGCAATCTCTGCACAGTGTTCAGCTAAAGCTACCTGTAGAAGGTTGGTGGTGTTTTCCTGATCCTATCACTACCGCAGGCAGCTAAATAAGCTACAAGTTTGTTTTTTGCGAGCTCTGCACAGTGTTCAGCTAAAGCTACCTGTAGAAGGTTGGTGTTGTTTTCCTGATCCTATCACTACTGCAGGCAGCTAAATAAGCTACAAGTTAGTTTTTTGCGAGCTCTGCACAGTGTTCACCTAAAGCTACCTGTAGAAGGTTGGTGGTGTTTTCCTGATCCTATCACTACCGCAGGCAGCTAAATAAGCTACAAGTTAGTTTTTTGCGAGCTCTGCACAGTGTTCAGCTAAAGCTACCTGTAGAAGGTTTGTGGTGTTTTCCTGATCCTATCACTACCGCAGGCAGCTAAATAAGCTACAAGTTAGTTTTTTGCGATCTCTGCACAGTGTTCAGCTAAAGCTACCTGTAGAAGGTTGGTGGTGTTTTCCTGATCCTATCACTACCGCAGGCAGCTAAATAAGCTACAAGTTTGTTTTTTGCAAGCTCTGCACAGTGTTCAGCTAAAGCTACCTGTAGAAGGTTGGTGTTGTTTTCCTGATCCTATCACTACTGCAGGCAGCTAAATAAGCTACAAGTTAGTTTTTTGCGAGCTCTGCACAGTGTTCACCTAAAGCTACCTGTAGAAGTTTGGTGGTGTTTTCCTGATCCTATCACTACCGCAGGCAGCTAAATAAGCTACAAGTTAGTTTTTTGCGAGCTCTGCACAGTGTTCAGCTAAAGCTACCTGTAGAAGGTTTGTGGTGTTTTCCTGATCCTATCACTACCGCAGGCAGCTAAATAAGCTACAAGTTAGTTTTTTGCGAGCTCTGCACAGTGTTCAGCTAAAGCTACCTGTAGAAGGTTGGTGGTGTTTTCCTGATCTTATCACTACCGCAGGCAGCTAAATAAGCTAAAAGTTAGTTTTTTGCAAGCTCTGCACAGTGTTCAGCTAAAGCTACCTGTAGAAGGTTGGTGGTGTTCTCATACTACAGGCAGGCAGTTGATTTTGCTAGCTGCAGTATCAGTATATATATATATATATATATATATATCCCAGCTTAGTGCAGCTACAGGCCATTAGTATGTCTGGAAGGCCAACAAGGAGAGGCAGACAGTCACAAGCCAATAAAAGAGGGCAAGCAGGCTCTGTGTCTAGAGGCAACAGTGTTGGTCATGGAGACGGTGCATCCTCATCAGCACGTGGCCGTGGGACACGCTTGGCCTTTTTTTCGGCAGCTGGCCGTATTGAGCTGCAACATGCGGAAGACTTGGTCGAGTGGATGACCAAGCCATCCTCATCCTCCTCATCCTCCTCATCCTCTCTCACCCATGCTCAGGGTACTTTGTCTGGCAAAGCAGCTGCCAACGCGGCCTCTTCCCTCGGCTCAATGGCATCAGTGACTCCTTCCCTAGCCCCACCATGTCCTCCTGGGGAGTCCCTCGAACTGTTTGACCACAGTGTTGGGCATGCCCAGCATTTAGAAGGCTCTGATGATGATACTGAGCTAGATGAAGGCAGTAACGGACAGAGGGGGTGCCCAAGAAGGACAGCAATCTGGCAGTCATGCTCCCCCTGCTGCAGCATACTGCCAGGTTTGCTTCAGTGATGAGGAGGGAGCGGATGATGAGGTCACTGACTCAAAGTGGGTGCTTGATAGGAGAGAGGAGGAGGAGGAGGAGGCACATCACCAACGAGGCAGGATGCCCTCCAGGGGCCAGCCTAAGGGCAGCACACTGACTGCATCACACCCAAAGCTCTGCATGTGCAGGGCGCTGCTGTCTCTGCGCGTTATTCCAAAAGTTCTTTGGTGTGGGCCTTTTTTGAGACGAGTGTATCAGATCACACCGCTGCTATTTGCAACATATGTCTCAAGCGTATCTCGCGTGGCCAGAACATCTCCCGCTTGGGCACCACATGCTTGACCAGACATATGTGGACCTGCCATGCAGTTTGTTGGCAAGCGTATCTAAAAGACCCACACCAAAGAACAAAGAGGACCTCTCCTTGCTCCTCATCAGCTGAGATCTCCAACCCCACGATACCGTCAGTCCTATCTGAGACCTGCACTGAGAGGAATGAAGGTGTAGAATTAGGTGTGTCACAGCCAAGTACTTGTGGGCAATCTGCTTTCGGTACACCGACGTCAGATTGTACCAGGCAAATTTCCCTGCCCCAGCTGCTGCACCGCCGAAAGAAGTTCACTTCCAGCCATCCACATGCCCAGCGGTTGAATGCTAGCACTTCAACTGCTGCCTTTTCAGTTGGTAGACACTGCCCCTTTCCGTGAGTTTGTGGAATGTGCGGTTCCTCAGTGGCAGGTACCCAAACGCCACTTTTTCTCACGGAAGGCGATTCCGGCTCTCTACCGGCATGTGGAAGGCAATGTCCATGCCTCGATGGACAGGGCGGTCAGTGGTAAGGTGCATATTCCAGCAGGCATGGACAGGGACGTTACCTAAGTTTCACCGCGCATTGGGTGACTCTGCTGGCAGCTGGGAAGGATGCAGGACAAGGTGCAGTAGTGTTGGAGGTTGTTCCATCACCACGCCTCCAAAATGCCACTACTAATGATTGTGACACACCTCTCTCCTCCACCCCCTCCCCTTCTTCTTCCTCCATGGCCTCTTCCTGTGCTTTGTCCTCGGAACCAGCGGTGCTCTGTAGCCGTTCAAGGGGCTACGCAAGTATGCAGGCCAAAAGATGCCATGTGGTGCTTGAGCTGGTGTGCTTGGGGGACAGGAGCCACACTGGGGCAGAGGTTCTGTCAGCTCTGCAGGGGCAGGTTTAGAGGTGGTTGACGCCATGCCAACTTAAGGCAGGAATGGTGGTTTGCGACAATGGCACCAACCTCCTCTCTGCCCTCCGACAGGGACAAATGACCAATGTGCCCTGTTTGGCTCACGTCCTTAACTTGGTCTTGCAGCGGTTCTTGGGCAGGTACCCGGGCTTACAGGATGTCCTGAGGCAGGCCAGGAAAGTCTGTGTGCATTTCCGCTGGTCATATAATGCCAGTGCTCGGCTGGCAGACCTCCAAAAGGAGTTTAACCAAGAACCGCCTAATCTGTGACATGCCCACCAGGTGGAACTCAACGTTGGCCATGCTGCAGCGGCTGCACACGCAGCAGAGGGCCATCAATGAGTACCTGTGCGACTATGGCACCAGGACAGGGTCAGGGGAGCTTGTTTTTTTCCCCACGCCAGTGGGCCATGATCAGGGATGCATGCACTGTCCTCTCACCATTTGAGGAGGCCACGAGGATGGTGAGCAGTGACAGTGCTTGCATCAGTGACACTGTCCCCCCTTGTCCACCTGTTGGAGCACACGCTGCATGGAATAATGGACAGGGCACTTGAGGCAGAACAGAGGCAGGAAGAGGAGGACCTCCTTAGCTCTCAAGGCCCCCTTTATCCAGACAGTGTTCCTGCGTGCCCACCGATCACACAGGAAGAGGACGAGGAGGAGGAGGATTGTGTCAGTATGGAGGTGGAGCCTGGCACTCAGCATCAGCAGCAGTCTTTAAGGGATCAGTCCCAAGAAACACATGGACTTGTACGTGGCTGGGAGGAGGTGGCTGCGGACCATGTTGTCCTTAGTGACCCAGAGGACTCTGGACCGAATGCCTCAGCAAACCTACGCTGCATGGCCTCCCTGATCCAGCAAAGCCTGCGTAAGGATCCTTGTATTCGTGGTATCAAGGAGAAGGACCAATACTGGCTGGCAACCCTCCTTGATCCACGTTACAAGGGTAAGGTTGCGGACCTTATCTTGCTGTCGCAGAGGGAGCAGAGGATGAAACATCTTCGGGAGGCCTTGCAGAAAGGTCTGTGCAACGCGTTCCCAGAGACTGGGGGGTTACAAACTCCTGTTTCTGGACAACGTGTTGCTAAGGCTTCGGTCAGTCAAAGAAGGAGCGGTGGAGAAGGTGGCCGTCTGACCGATGCGTTCAGACAATTTTTTAGTCTGCAGCCCCAAGGTATGATCGGTTCCAGCAACCATCGTCAGCGTCTGTTTTACATGGTGCAGGAATACCTAGGGGCAAGATCTGACTTGGACACCTTTCCCACCGAAAATCCTCTGGGTTACTGGGTCTTGAGGATGGATCACTGGCCAGAGCTTGCACAGTATGCAGTTGAACTACTGGCCTGTCCTGCATCCAGCGTTCTTTCGGAACGCACATTCAGTGCTGCTGGAGGCTTTGTAACCGATCACAGGGTGCGTCTGTCCACCGACTCGGTTGATCGACTGACCTTCATAAAAATGAATCAGTCTTGGATCACCACCAGCTACCAAGCACCTGATGCTGATGTAACCGAATAATTTTTTTTGAAATCTCAGATCCCTTCAAAGACTGCCTATGCTGATGCTGAGTGACTATCCTGAGTAATTATCCTCTTCCTCCTCAATGATCACGCTGATAGCTTGTAAGAACATTTTTGGTTCTGGGCGCCGCCACCAATGCTTAAGGCCCAATTTTTCATCCCCTATTTAACAGGGGCGTGTAATTTACAATTTTTGATGCAATACTTTGCAGAAGGGCTCGTTCCTGCGTTCCAACTAGAGTATCTGTGAGGGGTTGCAGTGTTGTGGCACCAGCACCAGTGCCTAAGGCCCAATTTTTCAGCCCCTGTTTAACAGAGGTGTGTAATTACAATTTTTGATGCAATACTTTGCAGCAGGGCTCATTCCTGCGTTCCAACTAGAGTATCTGTGAGGGGTTGCAGTGTTGTGGCACCAGCATCAGTGCTTAAGGCCCAATTTTTCAGCCCCTGTTTAACAGGGGCGTGTAATTACAATTTTTGATGCAATACGTTGCAGCAGGGCTCATTCCTGCGTTCCAACTAGAGTATCTGTGAGGGATTGCGGTGTTGTGGCACCAGCACCAGTGCTTAAGGCCCAATTTTTCAGCCCCTGTTTAACAGGGGCGTGTAATTACAATTTTTGATGCAATACTTTGCAGCAGGGCTCGTTCCTGCATACCAACTAGAATATCTGTGAGGGGTTGCAGTGTTGTGGCACCAGTGCCTAAGGCCCAATTTTTCAGCCCCTGTTTAACTGGGGTGTGTAATTACAATTTTTGATGCAATACTTTGCAGCAGGAATCGTTTCTGTGTTCCAACTAGAGTATCTGTGAGGGGTTGCAGTGTTGTGGCACCAGCACCAGTGCCTAAGGCCCAATTTTTCAGCCCCTGTTTAACAGGGGCGTGTAATTACAATTTTTGATGCAATACTTTGCAGCAGGGCTCGTTCCTGCGTTCCAACTAGAGTATCTGTGAGGGTTTGCAGTGTTTTGGCACCAGCACCAGTGCCTAAGGCCCAATTTTTCAGCCCCTGTTTAACAGGGGCGTGTAATTACAATTCTTGATCTAATATTTCACAGCAGGGCCCGTTTCTGCGCCCACCAAGAGCGAGTGAGGACTTACAGTGTTGTGGCACCACCACCACCACCAAAGGCCCAATTTTTCTGCCCCTGTTCAACAGGGGCATGATATTACAATTCTTGATCTAATATTTCACAGCAGGGCCCTGTGAGGGCTTACAGTGTTGTGGCCACAACAACACCTAAGGCCCAAATTTCTGCCGAGTATATAGGGCAGGCCCCTACTTTCAAACATCCAACTTACAAACGACTCCTACTTGCAAACAGAAGGAGACAACAGGAAGTGAGATGAAATCTACCCCTAGGAAGGGAAATTCTCTCCTGTAAGAGTTAATATGGGAAAAACATTTCTCCTTTCCACTGATGCTTTATCACCAATCCTTGTTTCACAAAAAACCCAAATTTTCAAAAAACATTTGTCATTGGGACAAAAAGTGAGGTGAAATCTTCTGAAGAGGAGCACAGACAGCAAAACAAATATCGATATCTGGGTAGAGGAGTCATAGTGCTGGGAGATATCTGGGGTGTAGAGGGGTCAGAGTGCTGGGGGGATATCTGGGATGTAGAGGGTCAGAGTGCTGGGGTGATATCTGTGGTGTAGAGGGATCAGAGTCCTGGGGGGATATCTGGGGTGTAGAGGGGTCAGAGTGCTGGAGGGGGATTTCTGGGGTGTAGAGGGGTCAGAGTGCTGGGGGGATATCTGGGATGTAGAGGGGTCAGAGTGCTGGGGGGGGGATTTCTGGGGTGTAGAGGGGTCAGAGTGCTGGGGGTATATCTGGGGTGTAGAGGGGTCAGAGTGCTGTGGGGGTTTTCTGGGGTGTAGAGGGGTCAGAGTGCTGGGGGGATATCTGTAGAGGGGTCAGAGTGCTGGGGAGGATTTCTGGGGTGTAAAGGGGTCAGAGTGCTGGGGGGATATCTGGGGTGTGGAGGGGCCATAGTGGTGGGGAGGCATCAATCTAGCAGATATATTATATGCACAGGACAGCTTTGTTACTTTATGTAGTATTTTACCACTGTTTCTTTGCTGTACAGAATGATTGTTCATGTAGATAATGCAGATCTCCACCCAAAAGGGGAAGCTCCGCTTGTCTGCCTCCTACGTACTTGATGTCTGTTTACCTGCACTGTCTCCATTGTAGGGGCCCCAGAGCATTACTTTGCCCAGGGGCCCATGATGCTATTAGGATGGCCCTGGCTCTTCTGTAGGGATGAGCCGAACACCCCCCAGTTCGGTTCGCAGCAGAACTTGCAAACAGGCAAAAAATTTGTTCGAACACGCGAACACTGTTAAAGTCTATGGGACTTGGGTTCTGCCCCAGGGGACATGTATCAATGCAAAAAGAATTTTTATAAATGGACGTTTTTTCGGGAGCAGTGATTTTAACAATGCTTAAAGTGAAACAATAAAAGTGTAATATTCCTTTAAATTTCATAACTGGGGTGTGTCTATAGTATGCTTGTAAAGGGGCGCATGTTTCCCGTACTTAGAACAGTCTGACAGCAAAATGACATTTCAAAGGAAAGTTGTCGGTCCAACAATACACATAAATACACATAAAAGTTCATTGATAAAAACTGCATGGGATTTCCCCACAGGGGAACCCCAAACCAAAATTTTTAAAAAATGGCGTGGGGGGTCCCCCTAAATTCCATACCAGACCCTTCAGGTCTGGTATGGATTTTAAGGGGAACCCCGTGCCAAAATTAAAAAAAAAATGGTGTGGGGTCTCCCCAAAAATCCATACCAGACCCTTATCCGAGCACGCAACCTGGCAGGCCTCAGGAAAAGAGGGGGGAACGAGAGAGCGCCCCCCCCTTCTGAACTATACCAGGCCACATGCCCTCAACATTGGGAGGGTGCTTTGGGGTTGCCCCCAAAACATCTTGTCCCCATGTTGATGGGGACAAGGGCCTCATCCCCACAACCCTTGCCCAGTGGTTGTGGGGGTCTGCGGGCGGGGGGCTTATCGGAATCTGGAAGCCCCCTTTAACAAGGGGACCCCCAGATCCCGGCCCTCCCCCCTGTGTGAAATGGTAAGGGGGTACAAAAGTACCCATACCATTTCACAAAAAAGTGTCAAAAATGTTAAAAATTACAAGAGACAGTTTTTGACAATTCCTTTATTTTTTTTTACATTGAACAAAGGTTTTATTAATTAACTGGTGCATACATGTTATGTTTGCGTAAACATATAAACTTGGTAACTAATACATTGATTGTTATACAGTCTGTACATAGGATAATTGATACATTGTTCTTGCCATGTGAGAATATACTATATGTATACATTTAACACATAGAAACTACACATCGAGGCGCGTACCCAGGTAATCATTCCATACTAATTTGGTTTCATTATACACAGGTATCAGACTCTTGGAGCCAACGATTCCATATCTTGTTGTACTTGGCAGGGCAACCTCTATTAATATATATGCATTTCTTATACGGCAAGGTATTATTCACCTCCACCTTCCATTCCACTATTTTGGGAGGCGTTTGTCTCATCCATTTTTTAGCTATGATCTTTCTTGCAGCAAAGAGTGTCTCATGGAGAAATGTTTTTGTATATTTGTCAATTGTGTCTGGAATTATACCCAGGAGGCATTGTTTTGGGTCTAGAGCTAGGGGTGAGCCCATTGTATAATGTAGAAATGTCACAATTTGTTCCCACAAGCCTTGAATCTTAGGACATGTCCAGATCAAGTGGAAAAAAGTGCCTGTCTCTTTCCCACACATCAGGCATGTGGTAGATTGTGTGCGTTTGTGCCACTCTAAGGGGTGTGAGGTATGCCCTATGAAGAATGTAAAGCTGCGACAGACGGTCTGATAATTTGGGGGACACAGCCTTAGAAGACTCCAGTGCCTCCCCCCACTCCTCATCCTCCATTGGTCCCACTTCTCTTTCCCATCTTGGTTTGAGATCATATGCTATTCTAGTAGAGACAGGGGTTGAGAGCATGTTATAGAAAGCTGAAATCAGTTTATGGGGGTCCGTGTTCTTAATTACTGCCATAAGGACATTAGGTATAGGGTTTGGGAGGGAATCAGGAAATTGTGATTGTGCCGCATGACGGATTTGTAGAAATCTAAAGAACATTTGATTCTGAATTGTAAATTCTTCTTTAAGTGAATCAAAAGTTTTAAGATGCCCGTCTTTTAGTAAGTGATGCAGATAAAACATTCCCTGCATGGACCATAAGTTTGTGTCATGAATTTTGTTGAATTCAGGAAGATTCTTGTTGTGCCATACCGGCGTGTAATCATTGAATTGTGGGATTTGGAGGCGGCTAAGTCCCATATTTTCCTGTAGTGATATAGCATGGTATGTCTATTTTCCCCTAGTTCCATCCCCCCCGAGCCCGATGCTATTGCATATATCGAGTCCTTGGTGTGTTGTGCCAATTTGGACATAGGAGCATGAGAAATCTCTCGCTGTCCGTTTTATCTAAGTGGAAGAGCTGCGACAGTTGTGATGCAATGTAATATAGGTTAAAGTCAGGAAGAGCTGTACCACCAAGGTCAGTCGGGTTCTTGAGAGTTTGCCATGGCAGTTTGTGTCTGTTGGTGCCCCACACAAATGGCTTCAGAAGGGACTCTAAAGATTTGAAATGTTTCAGGTGTAAGTAAACTGGGGTATGCCAGAGAACATACAGTATTTTAGGGAGTAAGATCATTTTAATTAAATTTATGCGACCCCAGGTCCCAAGTGGGAGTCTGGACCAAACCCGTACTTTATTTTTAACCATGGAAAGGAGAGGGTCTATATTGAGGGATACATAATCTGCAGGTTATCTGGATATATGGATCCCTAGATATTTAATAACATCAACTCTCTGAAGCGGTAGTCTGGCTTGGGATTCTGGGGGTGGGAAGCTATCAATTGGTAGAATTTGGGACTTATCCCAATTGATTTTCAGTCCTGAAAATATTCCGAATTGTTCAATCGTGTGGAGTTCGGTACATAAAGATGGGCCCGAATCCGCTAAATATAGCAGCATGTCGTCTGCATACATACTGATTTTTTCAATTAAAGAGCCCAGTCTTAGTCCTTTAATCTCCGGGTTCGCTCGGATGGATATCGCAAGAAGTTCAGCCGCAAGGGCATACAATAGTGGGGATGGGGGCAGCCCTGCCTCGTGCCTCTACTGAGGTCAAACATCTGAGACGACCACCCATTAGCCACCACCCTGGCCCTGGGTACCTGGTATAGCAATTGAACTAACTTAATAAATTTCAGACCGTAGCCATAGCCCTCCAAGCACCTCCAGAGATACCTCCACTCCACCGAGTCGAAGGCTTTTGCTGTGTCCAAAGTCACCACAACTCGTGAACCAACCTCCTCATGTGTAGCCTGTATATTCATATATAATTTCCGGAGATTAAACGAGGTGTTGCGACCAGGCATAAAACCTGCCTGGTCTGTATGTATTAGTGATAAGATGACCTGATTAAGCCTAATGGATAGTACTTTGGCCAATATTTTGATGTCAACCTGTAGAAGGGATATTGGACGATAGGATTCTGGGTATCCCGGGTCCTTTCCTGGTTTGGGGATGAGGACTATTGTTGCCTCTGTCATGGATGGGGGTAAAGTCACAGTCTCAGAGAGATGATTGTATAAAGCTAGCAGTTTAGGGGTTAGTATTTCGCTGACTTGGGAATAAAACTCAATTGGGACTCCGTCTGATCCTGGGGATTTAGACCTGGCAAAACTGGCGATAGCAATTGTAATTTCGTCTGTGGTGAGGGGTGCCTCTAGTAGGTCTATCTGTTCTTTTGTCAGCTGTGGGAAAATCACCTTCTCAAGAAAGAGGGACATTGATTGTGTCTCAGTGGGAGCTGTCGTTTTGTATAAGTCAGCAAAGAAATCTCTGAACATAGAGGTTACCCTGGGTGGGTCTGTTATTTGTTGTCCTCCACGGCCATGTAGTGTGATAACCACCGGGGGCCTATCTTCACTGTGCACCAAGTATGCCAATAACTTGCCTGCTTTTTCCCCATATTCAAACATTTTTTGTTTGGAGAAAAAAAGGTTTTGTCTTGCTTTCTGATATTGTAGCTGGGTAACTACTCTAGTTTGTAGTTTAAGCAGGTTCGCTTTCTCGGGGGTCGGGGTGGTGGCGAAGTCTCTTTCAGCAGAGGATAGGTCCTCCAGTGCCTTACCGAGGGCACTGGAGGAATTTGTCTTGATTTTATTGATAGCAATATTTAACGTGGAGCAAGCGAATAGCTTAAAGGAGTCCCATACTGCGGAGGGCAGTGCTGACTTGTCATTCTCCACAAAGTACAGTCTCCACTTATCCGTGAGCTCATCATCCTCCGGTAGAAGAGAGAGCCAAAATGGGTTAAAACGCCAGGACCGTGGTGGTTTGGCCATAGGGATGCTTAATGTAATCCAGTAGGGACTATGATCCGAGAGTATTCTGGGGCAGAATGCAGCCTCTGATAGTCTTGGTGTCAGTCTGTGGGAAATGAGTATAAAGTCTATGCGGGACATGGAGTTATGAGAAGATGAGAAGCACGAGTACGATTTAGCCTGTGGGAACCTGTGGCGCCACGTATCTGTTAAATGGAAGGTGGAAATGAGCTTAGAGAACCTAGTTTCGTTGGGAGTATTTAGGGTAGGCGGAGTAAGTTGTAGCCTGTCCAAAGTCGGATTTAGTGTGGTATTAAAGTCGCCTAGCCAAACTGCAGATATAGCAGAGTGGCGGGCCATGAATGATAGTCCCTCTTTGATTATGGTGATGTTAAATGGGGATGGTACATAAAAGGCCAATATGAGTAGGGGTTCTCCTTATAATTTAGCTAGGATAAATACATATCGTCCCTGTGGGTCAGTGGACAGTTCACATAACTCAAAATGTACCGATTTAGCTATCAAGACTGAGACTCCCCCAACCCATGGCCGGCAAAGTGCCATCTGGATGCTCCCCTCAACATGCGTCTACACCAAGGCTATTACATCAGTATGCTGTTTCTTGAGGAATGTGAAGACTGCTACACGCTTAAATTTCTCACGCATGCCCCTCACATTCCACGTAAGAAATTTTTAGAGATGCCATGAATAAAACCTTTTGAGATCTAATGAAACAGTTATGTTAAGCAATTTGCTCTTTATGCATGAGACACATAGGTTCCTAATATTCAGACATGGATGCATCAATATTGTATCACACAACATACATAAACACTCACGTGAGCATAGCATTCGAAATGTTACCTGTTTTCTGCGGTTAGTATGCACAAGTTTAACAAAACTATAAACAAATTAACTCCCACCCCCCTCCCTGCCCTGCACTGTCCCAAACTGGTGCGGGCATATTCCCTTAACTTGTGTCCAACTGGGAAACATTCCATCTGCCAGGTTATATGGAAAATGCAGAACATCTGGCTAAGTCCCTGGGGCCTGAGTAGAACAAGGGATATCATCCATACCAGTTGTACAAGGTATGGCATGGTTTTCTGATCCCCTTGTTTCCCATTCAATGCATCTAACATGTTCCAGAAAAGACTCCAGTAATCATGGTACTGCTTCCCAGTGGTGTGTGGGGTAAAGTCTCGCTGCACGATGCATGTGGCTGGTAGGACTTCTGCCCCTCCGGAGCCCCGGAGAGTAAGTGGACTCTTATACTGTAAATGTCCAGGATTTGTACTTTGTACCCGCGCTGGTTCATAAACGGTTCCATGTCGCATTCAAACAGTTTTTGTGTGTGGTAAGAAACGGTTCACATCAAGAAATGGGTGGTGTCAAACAAGGTTCCATGCAACTGCAAGGGACAATGCATCCATGCGACTCTGAAGAAAAATTGCGCTGTAAATGAGTTTGGGCATAATAGTTAGATCTTTATATATTTGGGACTTGATCAATCAGCTCTTTCAGGGGTAGCACGACGTTCCAACCAGGAAATCACTTCTTCAGGATCCTCAAAGAAGACTGCACGGCCGTCATGTTCTATTCTGAGGCGGCAGGAAAGAGCATGGAATATTTGTAATGTAAGTTCCTCAGCCTGCGCTTGGCCTCTGCAAAGCTCTGGCGATGGCGTTGTACCTCTCCTGAAAAATCTGGGAAAATAGCTACTTTAACATTCCCTACTGGGATGTTGCCTTACTCCCTCGCCATCCTCAGGGCTGCATCTCGATCTTTGTAATTGAGGAGTTTAGCTATGAATGTGCGAGGGGGGGCTCCCTGCGGGGGAGGGGGTCTGGCTGGCATGCGGTGTGCCCGCTCCACCGCAAACATAGGGGAAAAGGCTTCTCTCCCATAGGCGTTGATTAGGAGTTGTTCCAAGAACGTGGTAGTGTCCTTGCCTTCAGTCCCCTCTGGCAGGCCTATCAGGCGTAAATTACATCTTCTCAGCCTATTCTCCATATCATCTTGTTTGGTGAGGAGTTGGTGTATTTGTTGTTGCATGCGGTCTGAGGATGTTTGTAAGGGTGGAATGGCATCCTCCACCGTGCTCAGCCTGGTCTCAGCTTCCTTCACTCTGTCCCTGAGCTTTTGAAAGTCTTGCCTAATAAGGAAAATATCCATCTTGACCTCCTCAACTTGTGCTGTGAGGGAAGTTCTGTAGAAAGTGATTGCTTCAAGTAGTCTGTCAGTATCACTCGCCGTTCGTTCTCCCCCCCCTGCTTTCTCAGAGGCTCCATCTTCCTCCATGTCCTCTTTATCTTGTCGGCGGTACTGCTCGAGTTTTGCCGCCGCTGCCTTCTGTGATTTGGTTGGTGACATGCTGTGAGGGTCTGGGGTGTCACTCAGTGAGTCCCCAATCTTGTGTTGGTAAAGCTAGTAGCCTGCGGGACAGGAGACAGTGCTGGCTTTGGCCTCAGAGCCACCAAGATGTCCGGGGGAAAAATCTTCCCAGATGCGGCAAGTGCGTGACAGACTGCTGCTCCGTTTGGGGTGCTGGTAGTCTGAAGGTGCGATGGGAAGTGTGAAAGGTCCCCAAAAGGAATTTTCAAAATAAATCAAAAAGGCAGCAGGGTGGAAATGCAGCACAAGCCGGATGTATGGGAGTATAAAGATGGCCGCAGACCTCTGTGTGTAGGCCGAAGCCACGGGCTTGCCTAAATGCGGCCGCCGCTCCGTCTGGGGTACTAGGTGTCAAGGGAGTCTGTATGGGTGGGGAGGGATGTGTTCTAGGTCCCCAAGAAGGTTTCCCAGGAAAAGCCAGGCAGCAGCAGGGTGTAACTACCCTGATATAGGCCGGGTGCACAGGAGGACCAAGATGGCCGCGGACCTCCGGGAGTAGGCCGAAGCCGCGGACATGCCTGAATCCGGCCGCCGTGTGGAGGATCGCCGCTCCGTTCAGGCCGTCGCTGATCCAGTCGCCTTGGGGGTCAGCACAGGGGATAGTAGAAGTCCCAGGAGAGTTAACCCAGCGGATGGTGAAGTATTAAGGGTGCAGGATTAATTTCAGCAGGAGTAATGAACGGAGCTCAGGGTATGCACGTCCTACTCCATGCTGTGTCAGTCCACGCCCCCCGACAATTCCTTTATTTAAATGTTTCTTCCTTTCTTCTATCTTCTTTCTTCTATCTTCTATCTTCCTTCGGTTTCTTCCTCCATCTTCTTCTTCTTCTGGTTCTTCTGGTTCTTCCTCTGGCGAGGGGTTTATCGGAATCTGGAAGCCCCCTTTAACAAGGGGACCCCCAGATCCCGGCCCTCCCCCCTGTGTGAAATGGTAAGTGCGACTCAAACTCTAAGCTCATTCCTAGTCTTGGGTATAATCAAGATGTTTTTTGGTAAATATGAGATGAGCCTTTGTTTTCTTTTTGGTCAGCAGTGGCTTTGGCCTTGGAGCTCTCCCATGGATGCCATTTTTGACCAGTATCTTTCTTATTGTTGAATCATAAACACTGATCTTACCTGAGGCAAGTGAGGTCCCGCTGGCCCCCCACTAAGCCTGACCCTCCCCCTATTTTTATCAACCAAGGGGTAAGGCAGAACACAAAAAGCCCAGGAAATCAACTAGCCCAATACTTAACCCTTCCCTAGCCTGGGTAGCTAACCCTAACTTACTAGCGACACATTCAGTAGGCAGCTACCAACAGGCTGTCTCTGGTCTCTGCACACATGGCAACAGGTCTGTACCACTCCTATCCCTGCACAAAAAGACTCCACTTTGTGTTTCAAAAAACTCTTCCCCCTCCTCCTCCTTTTGCAGGGATTTTGGGTGTTGAAATCTGCAGCCCCATTCATCTCCCCAGTGCAGCGCTCCCTCCAGATTACATCTCCCATGATCCCATGCGCTGTTGTGTCATAGCTGTTCTGGTCCTTCCTGCCCCTCCAGCTCCCCCAATGTGAGTAGGTGAGACAGCACCAGCTGTGCCAATCATGGAGTCCCACACTGCAAAGAGGGCAGCTGCAGACAACTCCAGGCAGGGGGTAAAAGCAGGCAAGAGGATCCCACCACTGCACAGCTCTCATAGCTGTCCCAGTGCTCCTCTAGCTAGCCGGTTACCCAGCTATACGTGTGAACCCTGGATTTACCTTCCCATACCAATATTGGCTCCTGACACCACAAACTGCATTAACTGTTGCAGGACCCCCTTGCCACCAATAATCCCCCTGATATTAGCCAGTAAGCAACTTTACAATAAAATATTTTGTCTCTTTGGCCACATATTATCAAGACTGATGTATGGATAATTATACCATGTATAACAGTTCAGATCAGAGCCAAAACTGGGGGGGGGGGGGGCAAGGTGGGGTGCCATACACCTGCACTGGGAACTGCTGCTGTCAGGGTGTCACTGCTGCCCAATCAAGTATAATGGCAGGCAGGTCTTCCTCCTAGTCCTGCCCAGTGCCCAAACAGCCTATGTATTTTCTGCGTGAGGCATCCCAGAGAAGGGGAGGCTTCAAGGAAGGCCCTGGACAGTGGGGTTCAGAGGAGGACCTGGATGGGGGGTGTGGAGGAGGCCCTGGGCTGGTGGGGTGCAGAGGAGGCCTTGGACTGGTGGGTGCAGCGAAGGCTCTGGGCTGAGGGAGGTGCAGAGGTGGCCCTGGACTGGGGAGGTTAGAGGAGGCCCTGGACTGAAGGGTTCAGTGGAGGCCCTGACCTGATGGGGTTGTGCCAAGGAGGCCTTGGGCTGGGGAGTGCAGAGGAGGCCCTGACCTGGGGGGGGGCGCAGAGGAAACCTAAACTTGGGGGATGCAGAGGAGGTCCTGGGCTGGGGGGTGCAGAAGAGGCCCTGGACTGGGGGTGCAGAGGAGGCCCTGGACTGGCAGGGTGCAGAGGAGGTGCTGGAGTGGGGGGGTGCACAGGAGGACCTGGACTAGGAGAGGGGTACACAGGAGGCCCTGGACTGGGGGGTGCAGAGGAGGCCCTGGACTAGGAGGGGAGTACACTGGAGGCCCTGGACTGAGGAGGTTAGAGGAGGCCCTGGACTTGAAAAGAGGGGATGATAAAGGACCTAGATGCAGAGAGCAGGGTGCAATGGAGGCGCTTAACATTCGGGGGGCTGTAAAAGAGGGCCTTGGACTAGGAGAGGAGTGCAAAGGAGACCCTGGACTAGGGGGGTGGGTGCAGAGGAGGCCATTGACTAGGAAATGGTGGTTGGTGTGGCAAAGGCCTTTGGATGGGGGGGGTACAAGGGAGATACTGGACTAGGTGAGGGGTTGCCTGGAGGTCCCAGATTAGGAGAGGGGGTGTCTGGAGGCCCTGGACTAGGGAAGCAGGTGTCTGGAGGCCCTGGACTATGAGAGGGGGATCGTGGAAGCCCTCTGGACTACGAAAGGGGGTGCCTGATGGACCTTTCAGCTTCAGGGAGAAAAAGCCTGGATCTAAAGCCTGGGCTGAGGAGGAGCCTGCCTGGGCCCTGGAGAGTTGACAACATAAACGGGGACATTTATCAATTGTCGCAAGCAATTCCAAACAGGAGCAGATGGACAGGTTGTGTGATAGATTTATTAAAAGGAGAAGTACAGCCAAAGTCTGTTTGGTTGTACTTCTCATGTTGATCACAGCAGTGCAGATTGTTTTGCACTCCTGTGACCCACTCCTGCTGTCAGGCTGGGGAAAGATTGCAACCATATGGTTGAGATCCACTCACATGCCTGGACCGGCACCCAGCTCAGCCTCTCAGCAAGCCACTGAGAGCCTGAGCCGGCCACTCCTGCCCCCTCCACAGCCCAGTGTTTAAGTGAGCACCGGGGGGGCAAAGCAGAGAGCCAGGGACTGACAGCCACCAGCTCTCTGTGCTCAGCACTGAGCACTGAGAACTGAGTGATCGGTTGTTTGATTACTCGGTTCTCAGCCTTAGAGCCGGCGGTGGACAGATGCAGCATCTACCTAGGTAAGTATGATTCATCAATAAAATTCCCATATTTCTCCTTTAATTACCCGACATCTCCTCTTTCGTGCTAACTGGTCCACATGACAATTAGGCCTCATTCACATGGAGCATATGCGTGCATGCCCAGTGTCCTGTGCAGGCAGTCCAGTCAAAGTCAATTGGGACACAGAAGCTGCATGGATATAGTCGAATGTCAACATTTGACATGCAGACAGGAAGGAATGCATGGATCCAAATGCAGTGTCTGCATTCGGATCTGTGCACCCACTTCTATAGGTGAAGCTCTCTGGTGGATGCAGCTGCAGCAAAAAGTGTCTCAGCATACAGGACCTGTCTCAGCATCTGTCTGAATGAGCCCTTAGGGGAAGTTATCAAAACTAGAGCAGACAGAATTTAAAACAGCTATGCAACCAATCAGCTCATAGCTTTCATTTTTAAAGCTGAACAAGCTGAAGATAGAAGCTGATGGGTTGCCATGCGCAGCTGTTTCAGATTCTGACTGCACCAGTTTTGATAAATTCCCCTCACTATGTTTTACATTTCTTACTCCTGACTACTGCATTCTAAGTTCAGCACATTCTTTGTTAAAGTGGTTGTAAAGGCACAAGATTTTTAATCTTCATGCATTCTTCTGTGTGCAGCAGCACCCCTAGCCACACCTAATTATTACCTGAGCACCCTCTCTAGCCAGCGATGTCCAGGGATGTCCAGAAGAGCCTTGGCTGTCTGGGGACTCACACTCCTGATTGGCTTTTGGCAGTCAGGCAGTGTGGCCAGGGGGCAGTATGAGGAGGAAGCTTAAAGGAGAACATTTTTAAATACAACAGCAAGAGCATATACAGTAAATTATATTATTAGTAGCTTGCTTAACAAAAAGAAAAAAATGGACTTAAAGTGGAACTTTACCCATAACAACTTGATAAAAAATAATGTTCATTAGCAAGGACATTCCACATTAAAAAGTATACTACCAAAATTATTGTGGGCTGTAAATTGCCTCCAGCATTGCTCCTGTTTCTTTTTGGTGAAGGCTGCCATTTTGCTGAAGCCCAGAGCCCATGAACAGCAGTAAATCATAAAGCGGAACTCAACCCATCGGTTTAATGGTTTTAAAAAAACAGTTCCATAACGGGAATGCCGGGTTTGCTAACAGTCAGATTTGCTTGCATCCTAACCAAACTGTCAAACCACCAAATGCCTGGTGTCATAACTGATCACATGTGCAGCACCCTAGCAGTTGCAGATCAAACAGAAGCAGCTTCCTTGCTGTAAAGGATAGGAGGGCTTAATAAGGCTGTCAGCCGATAGACCTCTACAAATTCTGCAGTGCCTAAAAATGCCTACAAATGGAGAGCAACTGAGCATGTGCAGAGCAGGGTGAAACAGTGTACTGTATAGACAATGTAATGTAGTGTAATTGTATAGACAATTATTTTTGATGTTTTACATAGCTATACCTGCAAAAGAGGTCAGCCTGAAGTGATCTAGCAGGACTTAATTTTCGGACTGAAGTTCCACCTTAGTGTCACTTTAAGTGTAGCTATATAATGGACATATTCCTGTATGTATGTTCTATGTCTACATAGTAAAACACAAAATTCATCAAGATCAAATATATTTTGATAGCTATAAATTGTGCAGACATATTTTCTGTTTTCTGAAAATCTTACAATATTTGGTACTCTGGTGCCCCCTGCTGTTTTAAGACAAAACTCAGCTTGTATCATGAGACGTTCATAAAACGCAGCCTTGTGTTACAATTAAATTATTCCTAGTGTGCCAAGGTTTCAAAAGGAGAGAACACCATCTCCTAATTTGACAGGCAGAATAAATACTGATAATAAACTCTTAATGCGATATAGCCCATGGATTCTGTCTACAGAGAACAGAGATAGTGAAAGTTAATTTCCCCACATTTTCGCAATAAAAGATGGCACAATAGCATAATACATGTGGATATTGTCACTACATTCATTATTTTCATTACTTGCTATATTTTATGATTAAAAATAGATTTTTAATTTACTGATGGTAACACTTGAGAGATCAGCTTAATTTAACAAATTCTGGCTATTTTATCAAGGGATAAAATAATGAATAGATTTAAAATAATTTACCCATCTTCATTACCTGCGCCCAGTGTACTAATTCAGCATCTAGTACAGCAAAACCAGAAAAAAATTGCTGTACTGCCACGACTACATATATAGTATACCAAGTATAACACACCACTTAAAACAGAAGCAAAAATACATACTTGTCAAGCATGGGTTGCCAAAAATTATTACTATATTTACAATTCTGCAACCCTCATATACATCTCTGACCATAAAAAACAGTATACATACCCTTAAAGCAGAATTGTAGCTATGCTATACCAGGGACATACTTTTTTTTTTTATAAGTAAGGAAGATTTAATTTGCAAAACAATAGAGTTACATTACTAGGCATTACAAGGCAAAATATAACAGGTACCTCATATCATTTCACAATGATGTAAGATGTATACTAGTTACAATTACATAATTCAGCAGGTGAATTAGTAATAAATCCCAATCCTTACCATTTCTCAGCCCCCTGAAAGTACCCAGGAATACAAGACATCATAATCCAGGTCCTCCCTCAGTATTGCAAAAATTACATTATTTATAAGCATATACTCAAAAAATGCCTACTTGTTATTAAGTCCAAAGAACATATACCTAGAGTATTAAGCCTTCAGCCCCAGGTCTTTGCAAATTTAGCTTCACAACCCCTGCAACATATATTGGAATACAATAAGGAAGTAAGCCTTTTTTTTGTAGGTTCGATTACACTAAACAGTGAAGGATTTCACAAAAAAGGTATCACTATTTATATTTCATTTAAAACCACATAGAACAATTGTAGTATAAGTGTTTACTGTATAAGGCCTATTGTCTCTCTTCAATAGCATCTACACAGATATTTCTCTCGCAGCATGTTTCACTGACATTGACTTCATCAGGTAAGTGTTGCTGACAAAATTATACTATCTAGATCAGTGATGGAAAACCTTGGCACCCCAGATATTTTGGAACTACATTTCCCACGATGCTCAACTACACTGCAGAATGCATGAGCATCGTGGGAAATATAGTTCCAAAACATCTGGGGTGCCAAGGTTTGCCATCACTCATCTAGATGAAAGAACCACTTCTGATCAATTAGAAAAACTTTGTTGTAAACAAGGATTACCCTTACTGACAGCACCAAGGTGGTCTTGAGTGACCATAGAAGAGAAAACAAAATCTGTATTAACAAAAAAGCACAAGGGGGTGCCAAACTGCGCTGTGTCATCCAGTCCAATAACAGTTATGTTGGAAAACTGACTGTAGAAATGATACAGACGCCTGTGTTGGTGACCGCATGGCTCTGGGTCAGATCCATGCGGTCGCCAACATAGGAGTGTAGGAGATGCTGTTGTCCCATTTGTCCCATTTGAGGAAGATCCAAAGATCAAAAAACAAGATATGGAGTTGCCACCAAAGTGCATTGTCTGATCAAAGTCCTGTGGATGGTGTTGCAAGCAAAGAACGCATTCAGCTGCATAGTGATTTTGGTTGTGCCCTTATTGCCTTTGAGAGGCTCCTTAAACATGACTGCCCACTTTAATCTGCCCATCTTGGAGCCCCAGATGAAAAAAAACACCATCCTGGTGATGTCCTTAAAGGTGTTGACCCCAAGGGGCCAGGCCTTTGTGAGGTACTGCAGCACAGTGAGGATCTTGCTGCAGAGTACCAGCGTCTTTCCTTTGATGGTGAGTTCTCTGAGGCTCCAGAGTCTGCACTTCTGGTTCATTTTAGACAGAAAAGTGGCAACTACTTCAACCTATAACAGGCCTTTGCAGCAAGGTGCACATGAAAGGGCAATGCACATCACAAACAAAGATTTCCCACCACTCTTACCAGTCAGCCCGCAAAACAACCAAATTGGCCCTGTCTAACAGTTTACATTTACAAATATATGCGCAAGCTGCAGTGTCCATGCCAAGGGACGTCTGTAAATACTGCAATCCTAACTCTAAATTTCTAAAGCCTCCATAGTAGGAGCACATATAAGAATAGATAGATTAAGGGCAGGTATATATGGAGGAAGCCCACCCCTCCTTAAAGGCACAGAGACGCACCTGACGCCCAGCAAGAGCACAATGGCAGAAAAGGCATCCATTGTGTCTCTGCACCTAATTCATCCAACTGTACAAAAAAGTAGCAACCACCCCAGCCTTTGCAGCAAGGTGCACATGGAACCTGTGGAAAGTATCACAATAGCTCCTCCTTTGTCCACAGATTGAATCACAATATTTTTCCTTTGTTCAAGCTGTTATATTCCTTCTCTGATTTCCTTTGGATCCCATGCTTTTTTAACCTGTATTTTTTTTCAAATCTTGAGTTACCATATTTCTAAAAATTCCACATGTCCTTCATTTGTTTGTGGTGGATTGAATAGAGATTTATTTCTCAATGTTGTATGTAAATTGTCACTCTCTGAAATCCTAGTAATTAATGGTTCTCCCGGTTTTGTTAGCATATCTTTTTGTATATTCCATCTCCGTAGGAATTAATCTGTTCAAAGTTCTAGAACTTTGATTTCTTGTTCGGTCAAACTAATTCCACTAGTAGTGGAGTATGGAGAGAACAGGTGTGGGACTTTATACAAGGCACATGGGAGCAGAGGTATGAGTTGGGTAAAAATTGAAATTTATTAATGAGAAAAAAAGGTTTTACAAAAATTCATACAGTACATAATTGAGCATAAATAGTACATAAATGATTTTACAAAAATTCATACAATACATAATTAGGCACATGGCTCTGCATATGTTGGCACTCAGCTCTAAGGTAGTAGATATTAGATATTAAAAGTGTAATCGAAAACTAATGCATCAAAAATGACAGATATAAATAAATGGATACAAGTAAATAGGAACGTTATATACATATGGGTTCATATCGTGTACACCTAGCGTTACGACGTAACGACGTAGAGCTCCAATCTACCGCTAGGTGTACACGATATGAACCCATATGTATATAACGTTCCTATTTACTTGTATCCATTTATTTATATCTGTCATTTTTGATGCATTAGTTTTCGATTACACTTTTAATATCTAATATCTACTACCTTAGAGCTGAGTGCCAACATATGCAGAGCCATGTGCCTAATTATGTATTGTATGAATTTTTGTAAAATCATTTATGTACTATTTATGCTCAATTATGTACTGTATGAATTTTTGTAAAACCTTTTTTTCTCATTAATAAATTTCAATTTTTACCCAACTCATACCTCTGCTCCCATGTGCCTTGTATAAAGTCCCACACCTGTTCTCTCCATACTCCACTACTTAATTGGGATGGAGGAGGGGTTTTGAACGGCCCCTACACCCTCATGAAAAGTCCCACCCTGCTGTTCTCACTTTTAATTCCACTAGTGTTAAGGATCCCATCCCCTACTATTCTCGTTTTCTTTTGTTTTATGAACCCTGCTCGACATCCTCTCGTCTTTCTGGCCATTTTCTCCATACAGGTTCTGGTACAGGTGACCTCTTGTTTTCGATTCCTCCACCTGGTCTTCCTGGGGGTCCATGTTGTCTTTCCTCTAAAAAACGATGTGAGGTATGTTCATAATTGTCGTAATATCTCCCTCCTTGGTGATGTCTGGGTGTCCTATCATATTCCTCCTCTCTCCTCAGGGGTTCATATCTATTCGATAATGGGATAGGTTCTCTTCTTTCATCATGGTAATGATAATAATTATGATAAGGTGTATAAGGAGGAGCAGGTCTCCTCCTACCATGATCATAGTCACGAGCTGGACTTTTTCTTCTTTCTTGATTATAATGTTGGAAACAAGGTGAGGTTCTTCTCTCTTGATAGTAGTATTGTTAATGTTGATAATTGCCCCTATAGGGTTGTTTCCTCTGATTCCAGTTATTTTTCCAATGTGCTTTTTCCACTGATTATTCCAATTTGGTCTACCTTGCAAATTGGCGGTTCTGAGAGATGGTATGTTTTTTCTGGGTTCATTCTTGGGGTTCTAGGATATCCCTCCCATTGATTAGGATTAACCGGATGTTCAACGTTGGTATTTAAAGATACTTGTTTGACATCTTTTTCCGGTGTAGTGTGTGTAGGCACAGCATTTAAATTATTTTGCAACTTATATGCTGTGTCTTCCTGATAATCATTAATATCTCTCAGATATTTTCACTTATTTCTAGATTCAGTGACCATATATTTTTGCTCCATGTCTTTATTCAATTGATTAGACAAAGAGATACAATCAGGGAGTCCTTTCAATGGTACTAGTTTATCCTTCAATTCAGTTTTCTCTTGATTAAAAAATGTAGGGCATCTAGTCCCCTATTATTAAAAAAATGTAATCATTCTTCAGTGGACTCATTATCTATTAACCCATCATTGATGGGGACATCCCAATGTAATCTTCTTGGAACTATCTTGTCTTTGATATATTTTTCATGACCAACAATATCCTACCATGCATTCATTTTCTTTTCCACTAAATGGCACATTTTTCTAAAACCACTGTTAATATCACATGTTTATTATCCTGTTTAACAAACACTTCATCCAAATGAATGGTCCTACTTTCCAAGTAGTCAAACACTTCCACGGTTGCTGAACAGGTGTGTTAGATAATGTGTGTTTAAATGAAAATTTGAAAAAAAAAACAATGCATTACCAAATATTACCAGAAAAAGTATGTATAAATAAACAAAAGCAATGATTAAAGCTGTACCAGTATGAAACCGTGTGTGCTAATCTGTGTTTACAACAACGGGAATCAAAATACTATAATTATAAAATGATGTGCTGCCTAAATATGATTAAACAATAACTAATGTTCCAAAAGATAAAGCTGTCAATCCCTGTAGTGTCCCCACATACATAAAGAGTAATATCACAATATATGGAAAGGCACTAAACCAATATATAGTATAAAATCAGGTGCTCACATATATAATATGAATACACAAGCAGATTAATAAATGGAAGCGAATATCACAAGTGTAAAATAATTCACATAAGTGATCACCGCAAAAATATAAACCAAGCCAGTGAAAAGTATGTAACATATATTAAACTGTCACTTCCTGGTCTGTTGAGAGCCTTCTGGTTTACCAATTAAGGACACCTGAGAGAGCATCTGGGCTTTTCTTCAGTGGATCAGAGATCCAGTCAAGCACTGTATGACCTCCCTGAGCAAGGGGGTCACAGGATTTCTGGTTGAGAAACAATACATATGCCACCCAGAAAGCCCTGTATCTTTTCAGATAATGGTTTAAATGAAAGCAATTGCACAGATGATGTCACTGTGAAACCAGCCACTCACCACCTAAGCCTTGTCCGACCCAATCCGGCGTATGCCCCATTGGGTCCACCTCATCTGGTAAGCCTCCTCAACTCTTGGTGGTAGTGAGCGGATTTTCAGTCAAGATGTCTATATAAGTCTTCAATATTTTGTCTTAACATATTGCCATATAGACTATGTATCTTTGAATTTCATATGAGGACTATATGCTTAAAAGCAGATACAATTGATCCTCCTTACTGTCTATTGACTTGTTTACAGTTTTATATGACATTGTTCAGCGCCACACTTTTTTGTTGTTTTTCTTTTTTAAATATTAAGAGGTGACTTTAAAATTAAGTAAAAGTTCAGTGCAAAAACTATGTCAAGACAGGCACAGGTATAAGTGAAAGTGCCACAAAATTTAAAGTCCAGTGATGCTGTATTGCTCATGCAGTCCAGTGTTTTAATCCAGGGAAGTGAGTGAAATCCACCAATATGTGCAATGGCCGCACATCTTAGTAAGGAGAATATCAGTGTCATGTACCTGGTATCAGAGCCCAACAGTAGAAAGAGACCTCTCTTACAGCCCTGGCTCAGGGACCACTGGGGTTGCAACAGTGGTTATGAGAGCGCAGTGAGGTAGGAGTGCCTGTAAGATCCGTAGTAGCTGATACAGGTGAGTAGAGATGATCCACCAGAAGAACTGGACTGTAGAACCAGTTGGAGGAACAGGAACAGACTGGAGCAGAGTAAAACAAGCCGGGTCAGCTTGGGTAACGGGTAGTTAATTCAGCAGGCAAAGAGTAGTCAGCAGAGAGGCAGAGGTTTGGTAACAGGAGATCAACAGGTTCAGATATAGCAAGGTCAAGGCAGGCCAGGTCAGGATAGGAGAAGGCAGCAGTAGTCAAACGGAGCTGGGTCAGGTAATTACAGCAGGTACAGTATCAGACTCAGGTAAAGATGCAGATCAGACAGCACTGTACTAGAGCAGCTGCTGTCCTTTTAAAGGGGCACTGGCGCCAAGCCGAGTTAGCGCGCGCGCACATGCGCCTGCCGCATGTTCCTGCACACGCGCGCCTGATGCACATCTCTGCGCACATACACGTGCCCGGTACAGCGCACGCCCGAGAATCTGCCTTGCCACAGGGTATCCCTGACAATCAGGCAATGAGTAAATCATTGATCTCCATACAATCTCCGTCATTCCATCAGGTGACTGATCCGCTCGCACATATAAAAGGCAATAAAATTCCTCATGGTGTAGTAGCAAAGATTAATTTATTAAAAAACAATGTAGCAACTTACAGTTTAAAATTCGGACATACAGCACAAATCTGAGACCAAAGGGTCACACACGAACAGAATGCTGAAAAAATACAAACTTCCGGTCACGGCCGTGACCGGAAGTGACATCACCCAGCTCCCTGACACGTGACTTTACCAAGGGCTGGAGGCTGGGTGACTATCACTGGGATATATATGTTAGCGGTTGCTATAGAAACTGTAACAGAACGTCCCACACTCCAGTCTGAATATAGATATTAGATATTACAGCCGCTTGCAACCAAAAACTAGGCAGTACTCGTTTCGGCTGCTAATCTGGAACATGGACTGTTTATTTGAACAAAGGCACACAGATATACACTCAGGGGACAGTCCCCCCTCTTTTGCATAATGAAACAGGGTGGGGTAGACTTTACCTCCACCAGTAGCAGGTGTATTCAAACTTCTCATCAGTAGACTGTCTTTGGGAGGGGCTGCTGGAGAAATCCCCCCTCCCCTCTCACAGCTAATCCACAGAGACATATACATACCATAACAGGTTGCTCCCAAGGCAGACACAAACAATAGAACAATAGGATACAGCCACACCTCAAACAATCTAGTAAACAGTCTACAAGAGTATATGAGACAATATACAATATATATATATATATATATATATATATATATATATATATATATATATATATATATATATAGCGCTGGTAGATTTACAATCTACCGCAGATTAGGTAAATTTAGTAAATAGTGTGTTAAGAAGGTTAAAAGTTCGCCTCTGTTCCAGCTTGGCTGACATTGTGTGTGCTTCCGTGCTGACCGGTGGGTGTCGCTGTTACCATTAGTCAGTGTTGGAAGGGCAATGTGTCGAAGTGTATAGATGCTCCTCTGTCTCAGAGGCAAGCTCGGTGGAGGTGGTCCTCCAAGTTGCATTCTGGGCAAGGGTATTTATGGGACAGACGCCATGTTCTAAGGTCGTTTTGCAGCCACCTGCTGGCCCTCCAGGTATGCGTTAAGGAGCTACCTTGTGGTCCTCCGATCGGGAGGCCCACGATGCTACGGCGCAGGGGTGGGTCCAGAGGCTTGTCTGGGGCCTACCACCACGGCCGAGGAATGGTCGTGAGCTGTCGGTCCTGTGTGACGAAGCTGGACAGCCGAGGAGATCCCAGGGGGGACCCGTCTTGGAGAGATCACGCAGCGTGCTGGTCTATAGAGGGGTCTGGTGACTCGGCTGGAGGACGTATCCAAAAGAAGTAACCATACAGCATAGTGTTGCCGGTTTGGCACTGTGACTGACTGTTCACTGCAGAAGATCTGATACATCCTGTGGCAGAGGATCGTGCAGATTTCCCCCCCCAAATAAGTCTGTGGCAGAGACTTTAGATTTGTGCTGCGGTGAGACCGGTGAGAGAGGCCTATCCAGACGAGCAAAGAGTGCGTCCCATGAGGGGAACGCATTCCACATAATTATCTGAATTCTACTGGGACATTTGTCGCTAAGATTTTGGAAGAAGATATTTGAGTTTCTCCTGGGAGTTTCCTTTTCCGTCTCTTTCCTGCTACTTCCTAAAGTTTGACTGTTTAATAAAGCATTGAAAACGTACTCCAGTGTTGGTGCGTGTGTCGTCCAGCAGTAAACTCAACGGAACCCCTAGACCCGGTGCCGGTGAAACAGAGGGAAGCAAAGTGAAGGTAACAGACCCACTTAAACCAGCAGCTCCCCAGTGAGTTAGTGATATATATATATATATATATATATATATATATATATATATATATATACATATATACACAATATACCAATGTGGTTGTATAGTGAGTTTGACTAGTGCAGATCAGACTGGGGTTCTCGGTCACCCTGTGCCCCCTGCCAAAGTGACTCACGTCACACATTTCCCCTTTTGGCAGAAGACGAACACAGAAAGGGACCCCAAACGAGTTGACTTTGAATTTAGTCCGTAGTTCCAGTCCCTCAATGCCCATACCCACACAGTACCACAAACACATTGTCCCAAACAGAGCATTACTCACCCAGTCAACCTCTGCCTCTCTTGCTCTCTTGTAGAACATGCCTGCTGCTGGGGAGAAGATAGGGTGGCTGGGCTCATTCCGTCATGCTGTTGGGGATCTGGGACAGCTTCCCTTGGTATACAGGTAGAGACTGAAGTCCCATTCACTTTTGTTAGATGAAAATCCCCCAGAGCTTGTAAAGCATGGCTGACATCCTCCTGTCTCAATGCTGGACAATTTTCTGATGTTGTGTCTGTGGGGACTGAGTCCCATCCACTTTCACAGGAACTCCATCTTCTGTTAGTTGAGGGCAGAGGCCAGCAGCACTCTGCCCTGTTGCCAGCCCTTCTGCTGGGTTGTTGTCAGTGGAGACCGCAGTCCCATCCACCGATAACAGCTCAGGCTGCAGTTGTGAGGTGAAGATTGCATTCTCTCCCTGGAGCTCCTGCAGAGTTGATTGTTGTGTGCAAAGGCAAGCAGCACTCTGCCTTGTTAGCGCTTCTGGTGTTCTTTCGGTGTTCTTCTTCCTCCATCTTCTTCTTCATCTTCTTCTTCTCCATCTTCTTCCTCCGCTCTTCTCGTCCCGCATCTTCCTCCAGGCTTCTTCTCCGCTCCGTCTGCACGATCCGCCTCAGTGGGAGTCCCGTGAATTCCCCGTGCGTCAGAGGAGGGCGGGGTCATCGGGTGGCCCCACCCTCTGTTATATAAAAAGTGTCAGAAGAAGGGAAGCGTCACACTGCTGAAGACTCCCACTGAGGCGGATCGTGGGGACGGAGCGGAGAAGAAGCCTGGAGGAAGATGCGGGACGAGAAGAGCGGAGGAAGAAGAAGAAGATGGAGAAGAAGAAGAAGATGGAGGAAGAAGAACACTGAAAGAAAACCAGAAGAAAGAAGATGGAAGAAGAAGCCAAAAGAAGAAGAAATTAATAAAGGACTTGTCAAAAACCGTCTCTTGTGTTTTTTAACCTTTTTGACACTTTTTTTGTTAAATGGTAGGGGTACATCTGGGGGTATGTGTATTGTCGGACCGACAATTCATTATAGCCGCGAGTAGTTTTAAATGACTTTTTTTTCCTTTGAAATGTCATTTTGCTGTCCGACTGTTCTAAACACGGGAAACATGCGCCCCTTTGCAGGCATACTATAGACACCCCCCAGGTATGAAATTTAAAGGAATATTACACTTTTATTGTTTCACTTTAAGCATTATTGAAATCACTGCTCCTGAAAAAACGTCCGTTTTTAAAACTTCTTTTTGCATTGATACATGTCCCCTGGGGCAGGACCCAGGTCCCCAAACACTTTTTATGACAATACCATGCATATAAGCCTTTAAAATGAGCACTTTTGATTATTCATGTTCGTGTCCCATAGACTTTAACGGTGTTCGCGTGTTCAAACAAATTTTTTGCCTGTTTGCATGTTCTGATGCGATCCGAACCGGGGGGTGTTCAGCTCATGCCTACTGCTGAGCAGAATCTAGCAGCCGTCTGTAGGCGATCTCTAGCTCCCTTACCTGATTGGCTAGAAACTCCAAATCTTCCAGTGCCCAGGGATCTTCTGAGACGTTCTGCATCCATTCTCTGTATTCCAAGATTTCTTCCAAAAGCCACCCCAAATCGCTCCCAAAGTCAGGGTCCTCAGACAACCTCTCTAATAACATCCCCAGGCCGCCATAGCCAAAGCTTTCTGTTGGGGTGTCGTCCACTGTCCATGGGCACATTTGAGCTACATACAGGGCTCTGTAGCTCTCGTCCAACCGCATATCCGCCTGGACCAGCCTGGTTAACTCAACTTTCCATTCCTTGTGCGATTGTCTCCCCAAAAACACCATTCGCACTTTGTACTGCTACCAGTACCTTTCCTGGAAGGAGGAGAGAATTTGTCCCTGGTGTCGCTGCTCACGGGCTAGGGCTTCCTTCCAGAGTTCCCAGCTGACAGAATCATACAATCCTAGCAGGACCTGCTCTGACACTGGTCCCCTGTGCTGTATCCGCATCTCTCGCAACCTCCTTCTGAATTCCTCTTCCATGTGGGCTGGTATCTGTACCTCTCCTCTCCTGCTATCCGGACCTTGGATCCAGGTGGAGGTTTGGAAGTTCCAGACTGCAGCAAGCATCCCACTGCTGCCACCAATGTAACGGAACGTCCCACATTACGCTTCCATCATATACCGCTTCCTGCAGTCTGAATATAGAGATTAGATATTAAAGTCGCTTGCAACCAAGAACTAGGTAGTACTCATTTTGGCTGCTGAACTGGAACATGGACTGTTTATTTGAACAAAGGCACACAGATATACACTCAGGGGATAATCCCCCCCTCTTTTGCATAATGAAACAGGGCGGGGTAGATTTTACCTACACCAGTAGCATGACACAGGTGTATTTAAACTTCTCATCAGTAGACTGTCTTTGGTAGGGGCTGCTGGAGAGATCCCCCCTCTCCCCTCTAACAGCTAATCCACAGAGACATATACATCCAATAATAGGTTGCTCCCAAGGCAGACACAAACAATAGAACAATGGGATACAGCCACACCTCAAACGATCTAGTAAAGAGTCTCACAACAGTACATGAGACCATATACAATATACAGTCAGGTCCATAAATATTGGGATATCGACACAATTCTAAACCACTTTTTAAGGGACCAAAAGTAATGGGACAATTGGCTGCTCAGCTGTTCCATGGCCAGGTGTGTGTTATTCCCCCATTATCCCATTTACAAGGAGCAGATAAAAGGTCCAGAGTTCATTTCAAGTGTGCCACTTGCATTTGGAATCTGTTGCTGTCAACTCTCAATATGAGATCCAAAGAGCTGTCATTATCAGTGAAGCAAGCCATCATTAGGCTGAAAAAGCAAAACAAACCCATCAGAGAGATAGCAAAAACATTAGGTGTGGCCAAATCAACTGTTTGGAACATCCTTAAAAAGAAAGAACGCACCGGTGAGCTCAGCAACACCAAAAGACCCGGAAGACCACGGAAAACAGCTGTGGTGGATGACCGAAGAATTCTTTCTCTGGTGAAGAAAACACTCTTCACAACAGTTGGCCAGATCAAGAACACTCTCCAGGAGGTAGGTGTATGTGTGTCAAAGTCAACAATCAAGAGAAGACTTCACCAGAGTGAATACAGAGGGTTCACCACAAGATGTAAACCATTGGTGAGCCTCAAAAACAGGAAGGCCAGATTAGAGTTTGCCAAACAACATCTAAAAAAGCCTTCACAGTTCTGGAACAACATCCTATGGACAGATGAGACCAAGATCAACTTGTACCAGAGTGATGGGAAGAGAAGAGTATGGAGAATGAAAGGAACTGCTCATGATCCAAAGCATACCACCTCATCAGTGAAGCATGGTGGTGGTAGTGTCATGGCGTGGGCATGTATGGCTGCCGATGGAACTGATTCTCTTGTATTTATTGATGATGTGACTGCTGACAAAAGCAGCAGGATGAATTCTGAAGTGTTTCGGGCAATATTATCTGCTCATATCCAGCAAAATGCTTCAGAACTCATTGGACAGTGCTTCACAGTGCAGATGGACAATGATCCAAAGCATACTGCGAAAGCAACCAAAGAGTTTTTTAAGGGAAAGAAGCGGAATGTTATGCAATGGCCAAGTCAATCACCTGACCTGAGTCTGATTGCAGTAGAGGCCTGGCAGAGCATCACCCAGCGTCTGGTGATGTCTATGCATTCCAGACTTCAGGCTGTAATTGACTGCAAGGGATTTGCAACCAAGTATTAAAAAGTGAAAGTTTGATGGATGATTGTTAATCTGTCCCATTACTTTGGATGTAAATACCCTCAAACTAAAGCTGAAAGTCTGCAGTCAAAGCACATCTTGTTCGTTTCATTTCAAATCCATTGAGGTGGTGTAAAAGATTAGAATTGTGTCAATGTCCCAATATTTATGGACCTGACTGTATATATATATATATATATATATATATATATATATATATATACACACACAATATTCCAGTTTGGTTGTACAGTGAGTCTGACTAGTGCAGATCAGACTGGAGTTCTCGGTCACCCTGTGCCCCTAAAAGACAGGGTTACTTACACATAGGAGGGGCCGGGAAAGTTGGACAAGGAGATTCCAGTGCTCTCTAAGGTAAGCTGGGTTCCACAAGCCCCCAGCCCAAAGTGACTCCCGTCACAAAAAACACATACTAATGAGCAAATATGACACTGCATTTAAATAACAATGCCCAGCAGCTTGACCACTTCTATTTATCCGGACACTAATTGTCACATACCTGGTGGTTGAGCCCACTTATGCAGGCAGTGGCTTCCCGTGTACCTCTGGCTCGAGAACCCCTAATAGAGCAGACAGGGGCTCGGGAGTGCAGCGGGCACAAGTGCCTAATGGGTTGCAGATGCAGGGGCTGATCTGGACTTCTGGAAAACTGCAAGGAGACCAGTTGTGGACTGGAGCAGGGACCCTGTAGAAGGCAGGAGCAACAGGAAGCTGGAAGCTGCACTTGGTAAGGAGGTGTATTGTAGTCCAGGAGAAGTGAGCAGGATAACTGAGGACTGCAGACAGCAGGGAGGTATAGCAGTTCAGCAGGATCAGCAAGGAGGACCAGACTGGCAGCTGAAGGCAGGAACCAATAGGAGGTGTATTGTAGTTTGGAGCACAAGCAGGTTTCAGGCAGGCCGGGTCAGATACAGTACAGGAGCAGTAGGCAAAGCGTAGTCGGGTAGCAGGCCAGGTCGGTAACAGGCGGGCAGCGAAGCACCAGGGAGCGGGCAGAAGGAACGTCATGACAAGCCGGGATCAGAGGCTGGCAGCAAGCAGGGAAGGTCAACGACAAGCCGGGTAACAGAAGTCAGAAAAGCAGGATAACAAGTAGCAGGGGGTCTCAGGAACGTTGTAGACTTGACAGCAAGATGGCATGGTGACAGTCTCCTTTAAATAGTGCTTTTGGCACCAAGTCCCGTCACATGCGCGTGCCGGGCAGCTCTTTTGATAGGAACATTGTGCACAGATCTTCTACTGTCAGCCGGACTGCTAGGACATCTTCCTTGACACTAATGGGTATTTATAAGATTTTATACAAGGAAAACATAGGAAGTAGTATAGCAATAATGGTATTGTCATGGATCCGCAGTAATGTTTGTCTGTCAGCTTACCTCCCCATGTGTTCAGCTTGAGAGACCAGCCGCCCTTCACCTGGCTGCCCTGCTGATCAATATTGTGTGTTTGGCTTCCATGTGCTACTTGCTGTGTGTTCTATGTCTGATTATAGTTACCGATCTTGAATTGTTCTTGACTGTGCTTGTCTACTTCATATCCCGACCTTGGCATGTTCCTTGACTATCCTTACTTGCTTGTTGCTCCGACCTTTGGCTATCTCCTGACTATCCTTTATTGTTGCAGTCTGCTGCTTCCTCTCTACCTTCCTGTAGTCTACCGTGAGTGTAAGCTGCGAGGCCCTGGGGGTCACGACCTGGAGCCAGACTGCAGCTAAATCCATCCCCACCACTAGGGGCCTCTGGTGAACACCCGCTGGCTCTTAGATTCTGCGCCCTGGGAAATCTCATGCTCTAGCTCCCAGTGTTATCCGTGTTGGTGCTCCAGTATACCTGCTCTCCTGAAACACCTGTAGCTCCATCCGCAGCAGTCAACCGTAGGGTCCACTACCTTGCGGTGCACTCCTGATCCCAACAGGGTGCATCTATCACCTGGACTCAGGTGACCTGACAGGTATCAAACAAAAGTGCTGATAATGACAAGTATTATACATATATGAATAGAAGGATAAAATTCATAAATTCTGAAGAGCAACATAATAATCAAATACATAATGGCAATAATATTAAAAAATAAAAATATATATATAAATATAAATTAAATGAAAATAAAAATGAAATAAAAATAAAAATAAATAATAATAATAAAATAAAACAAAAATAAATACAAAAATATATCAAGATAAACTTAAAATCATTAAACCTGTGTATAATAAGCCAAGAACCCACATATAGATGTAATAACATATAATCGCTAATGCATCGAACCATTAAACCTGTGTATAAGTGGCAAAGAACCTACATGAAGATAACTGGGGTGCTAATATCCTCTAAAATGACTTTGTAATATAAAATCTAAAAAGGATAGTAAATATAAACAAAAACCTAACCACCTAATTTGGAATATAATATTAATAATAAATATGACTATGTATAAAGGTGATAGGACAATATGAAAAATACTACTAATAATCGGAAATAAAGGAGTTGAGATCGAAATCGATATTAACGCCAAAAGGCGCATGAGTCTGCATCTCATAAATCCAGCGAGATTCAGCCTTACTAAGAGTAAAAATGTTATTACTTCCTTTCCAACGAGGTTTATATTTTTCTATACCCCAGAAGAAATGGGAGGAGGGATCCTTCTGACGATATTCAGCATAATGTTTGGAAATGCTGTGTTTTTGATAGCCCATTTGTATATTCTGGAAATGCTCTCTCAAGCGTTTCCATAATGGTCTTTTTGTTCTTCCTATATATTGTAAACAGCATGGCATTCCAAAACATAAACTACTCCTTCTATCTTGCATGATATGAATTCTCTGATGTTATTTTTTTTTTTTGAGTTACAGTAAATTCAAATTATTCTTTCTACCTCTTTTTGTTATGCTTAGTATGTCGACATGCAAAACAATTTTTACACGGATAAAATCCTTTTCCCTCAAAGAACGTGTAGGTTTTTTGGAGGGTTTATCTATCACATTCTTTGCTACGAGATCTCTTTTAGGTGAACTTCAGGTTCTTCGGTAATAATTGTGCCTGGAATCTATCCATTGTTAAAATTCCCCGATGTTTTCTAATGATACCTTCCAATTGTTTATGTTGGATGTTAAAATTAAATATAAGTGGGGTTTCTTATTGAGATGCTTCTTTTTTTTTTTTTTTCTAAATTTTTTCAGTAACATTTCTCTTTCAATATTGCCAACTTCACTGATTTTTTGTTGTATGAAATATACTCTTGTATCCTTTCTCTATAAATCTTGTTTCTAATATTTTTGCCTGTTTTTGGTAGTCTTTCTTCTCTGTACAGTTTCTCCTTAATCTTATTAGTTGTCCTTTAGACGAGCCATTGTTTATGGTGGCAACTATTCATAGGGAGATAACTGTTCCTATCCACATCCTAAAGATCCTAATGTACGCATTAGCTCTTAGCAGTTTAGGAGCTGCTGCGGTTAAGGGAGCTTCAACCTCCCTCAACCTCCGTCTCCTGAACGCAGAGGAATCGCATTAAGGATAGGAGCGCTTTGATCGCCAGCCGCAGGGAAATGCAATCCGCTGCAAAATCGCAGCATGATTTTGCTGCATTTTGCGATTTCCAGTGGCCAGCAGTCAAAGCAGGCAGTGTGCATGAGGCCTTAGACAGTCTCTCCTCCCAAGACTTCAGAGCTGATCCCTCAGCTCCAAACAGGGTGCCAAGTATTTTAATGAATTCCGCTCTGATGTTGAAGGGGATCGATGCAGTGGAAGTCTGGAGCCACTTTTTGAAGAGTATGGCCTCTTGCTTCCCAAATTTGACTTTTGCTCCCAAAGCTCAAGCCAAAGTCCTGTAGGTTTGGACGAGTAAGGAAATAGAATGCTGGTCAGTGCAGAACACCATCATGTCGTCCATGTAAAGTGAGCGCTTAACTTCCTTTCTATCTGGACCCAGTGATGTGATCCCTCTGATCTCTAGATTCCGTCTCATGCCTTCAGTGAAGAGATCTATATAACAAATAAAAAGAAAAGGTGAGAGAGAGCAACCTTCCCAGACCTTGGAGAGCACAGGGAAGGTGTCAGCTTTTCAGCTATCACAAACGTGCTGCGAACATCATGGTATATCAGGTCAACATACGAACAAAACATTTCCCGAAAACCAAACCTGCGTATGGCTCTGAACACGAGAACCTGTGGAGAACACAGTCAAAGGCTTTTTTCTGGTCAATAACAAGCACAAGATTGTCCCTAATCCTGCAACCAGGAATGTCTAATGCCCGTACACACAGTCTGATTTTCTGACACAAAATGTGCGATCGGAGTGTGTTGTCGGAAATTCCGACCGTGTGTGGGCTCCATCGGACATTTTCCATCGGCTTTTCCGACACACAAAGTTTGAGAGCAGGCTATAAAATTTTCCGACAACAAAATCCGATCGCGTCAGTTCCGACCGTGTGTGGCCAATTCCGACGCACAAAGTGCCACGCATGCTCAGAAGAAATTCTGAGACAAAACAGCTCGGTCTGGTAAAATTAGCATTCGGAATGGATACAGCACTTTCGTCACGCTGCAATGTTTTAAATTGTTTAATACAGCGCACTCTCTTCTTCCATATAATGTGAGAAGAATGAAGTAGTTTTGCTGCTCATATTCACACAGACTTCTCACAAACTTCTTTCTTTATTATTTATCGTGATTCCCTCAATATATTTAGATTTGTCACATCTGACCAAATTTCTTTTTTGTTGTTTTATTTTTGTTTTGTATTTTTTTCAAGGCTGATTATTTATTTTTTTTGTGTTTGTATTTTTTTCCAGGCTGATGTATTTTTTTATTTTTTTGGGGTTTTACTCCATAATATTTTTGTGTGTGTTTTTGGTGTCAAGTTACCACAACACCATTATTATCTTGTATTATTTAATCTCAAGGAGGTTGCT
The DNA here is from genome assembly GCF_042186555.1 of Aquarana catesbeiana. Classification (NCBI taxonomy): domain Eukaryota; kingdom Metazoa; phylum Chordata; class Amphibia; order Anura; family Ranidae; genus Aquarana; species Aquarana catesbeiana. Next base: position 362,209,919 of record NC_133327.1, on the reverse strand, counting down.
TGGTGTTGGTGTCTCTTGTTAATTTCACATTGTATTTTTGAAATGTATCTGCCTCCTCACAAACAAACTGTCCTTTTTGAAGGAAAACACACATAGGCGAGTATAATTGAAACAAAAATTCCTTTATTAAGGGCTCAGAACCAAACAAAGAGGGAGGCAATGCTGGAGAAACAGCAGAAATTGGAGAAGCCTTTGGCCCCCAGGGCACACATCAATTCTTTTCCAGCAAAATTGGTGGCCTGAGGAGTCCATATATAAGGGAGTACAGTCTGGCCCAGAGATCCTGAAAGCAGCAGATGACATCTGTGTCCCCAGGCTGTGGTCATACAAGAGACTGCATCTTTTGTCACACCAGACTGAACCCAGGGCCATCACTCTCTGGTCTTCCTTCCACGTTTCCTTCCACGCTGTGGCTGTGGTGGTGTAGTTGTGGCAGGAGGAGGAGGAGGATGGTCCAACTCAATCACGACAGTATTGGGTGTGATTTCGCCACTCATCCCCTTAGTTAGGACTTTATAAAGAAGTTTCTCACACATGAGGCGTTGACCCTTCTGCATGCCCTTCAGTTTGGTGGCAGCCATGCAGGCAAAGGCCTCTTCAGGAGTGGATAAGGCTCTGAGGGATGCAGAAGCCTCCTGAATGAGCCTGAGTGCTGAAACCTGCACGTGACTCCCCTTCCTGGGTCTTTTGTTTGGAAGGCGAAGGGGAGGAACCTGCGATTCGGTCAGGCTCCTACTGGTCCCAGACTTCTCCTGGCTGCCACTTAGCCCCGCCTCCTCCTGGCTGCCACTAACCCCCACCTCCTTCTGGCTGCCACATTCCACAGCCTCCTCCTGTGTGCCACATTCCAGAGCCTCGTCTTGGCTGAGGTCTTCCTGTGTATGAAAAAGGGACATAGTTTTAGTTTTTTCTTCATCAATCACACACAATTTTCACCTCATGACTGTTGCAAATTGAATGTTAACAAATATAACAGACTATCCTTCTGAGCCCAGCATTTTTCATTCTTGTCCCAATTATTTTTGCCCACTACTCTCTATTGATATTTAAAAAACTGTATTAAATCAGCAATTAGTGATCAATAATAACATCTAGTAAAGATCATTTATTTATTGACCAGAAATCTGTAGAACAATGCTATACCTGGCTCAAGCTGGGCTCCTCCACTTCTTCCTGGCTGGAAGTCCCAGGTTGGACATCGGAAGCCTCGGCTGGGGTGGAAGATAGGGTGGAAGTAAGAGTGGAAGGAAGAGTGGAGAGTGATTCCCTGACTCCAGTCTGGTCTGACAGAAATCGCAGTCTCTCATAGTACCACAGCCTGGGGACATAAATGTCATCTGCTGCAGCTCCGGATCTCTGGGAATCCGTGACCTTCTTGCACTCCCTAAGATATGTGCTCCTCAGGCCACCAATTTTGGCTTTTAAATAGGGGATGGTTGCTGTGGGGACCACCGGCTTCACCAACTCCAGCAGTTTCTCCAGCGCTGTCTGCCTGCCTCTTTTGTTTATGATTATAATGTGGATGTTTCACCTGCCACAGACAGGGCAGCTCCCTGTATTTATCTATGAACAGGGGGAGGAAGTTGTGGTCATTGAAGCCATCCATTTTATCTGCAAGACACAACATGAGACAAACCCTAATGTCAGGCAAATGTCTCCTAATCTTGTTACAATACAGGCCTCAATCTAGAAGCAGTATAGGCCCAAGTTTAGATCTTACCTTCGTTATCATGATCGGCGCCTCCGACACTCCTTCCTCCGCTCACAGAACGTACGTACTACGCACGCGTGTTACGCTTTATACACACTGTGCATGCGTGTAACTCCGCCCGCCCCTGACGTTCTTTCTAGTCTATTCCCCTCCCCTTTTCATTTGGCGCAGTGGGGGAAGAGCACATGGCGGAGACACAACAGGTGCGTGCTAATTAGAGCAACGAGGAGGAGGAAAGCCCGGAGCCTGAAACGTCTGGATCCAGAAGGAGAAGATTTAAGGCATCGAATATGTCCTTTGGGGAGATGTTGGAGATGGTAGACATCCTGAAGAAGGCCGACTATGACAAGAAGTATGGACCTTACCCCAACCCCAATATCAGAAAGGCCAAGATCATGGCAAAAGTGGTCAAGAGTCTGCACCGGAATTTCGGGGTACGACGATCGAAAGATCAACTCAGGAAGCGGTGGTCGGACCTGAAATTAAGAGAGCATGAGCAGTACCGAAAGATCCGGAGAGTGCTGCAAAAAAGTAAGTAGCTGTCCTGTGTTCCTATTCTTTATGTTTATTACGTTCGTGCTGCTCCATGTGCTTTTCTTAACTGTTATCCAGTTTCAAAAGGCAACTTTCATGTTGATGGGCACATTATTCGTTTGTATAAAACATTGTTCGTTCGGCCTAGAAAACACCATTGTTTTGGCCATATGCATTTGCCCACATTTTTAGGGCCTACTTGTCTGAAACTAATTTGGTTGTGTAGATGTGTTTGTTTGTTAAAGACTCGGAGGACACCCCTCATCCGAGGAGACCCCCCACCTCTGGAAGAAGGGGAAATCCACCCAAGACAAGCAGAGCAGGAGGAGGAAGACGTGGTGGAAATTGGCACCACAACAGGTGAGTGTCTGCGACCACAGGTTCAGGTAAGAGATGGATGCCGGCATATTTATAATACATGGTGTTTTTTGGTTTCTATCTTTTTAGGTGATCGTGATGTTGTGGATCCAGATCCTTTCACCTCGGAAAGTGCACAGATCCTGATTGGGGAGATCATGGGGTGTAATAGGGACTTGGAAAACATCAAGAAAAACATCAATGATGTTCTTCAAAAAATGAAGAACATCTTTGATGTTTTAGGGAGAGTTTAAAACCCCTCCAAATCCCTTTGTTTTTTTGTGTGCTACAAATTTTTGACATTTTTTGACAAATTTGAGAAAAGCCAAATTTTGAAGATGCACACAGTGTGTCAACATGTGCTATCTGCCATCATGGGAGATCAATGGACGCGTTTTGGGGGTGCAACCCCTTCCTCAATAATAAAGTAGCTGTGAGGAAGGGGTTGCACCCCCCAAACATGTCCCTTGATCCCCCGTGATGGCAGGTAGCACATGTTGACATTCGTAAATTTGTGTGCATCTTCAAAATTTGGCTTTTCCTGGGGTGACTTCACCCCATCTGAACACAATATCAAACACAGTTTGTAAATACTCATGTCTGATATTGCCTTCAAGTTCTACCAAATGTGAACTTTGTAAGTTCAAGATTTGTGTCTTTCTTGTTGGTTTTAAACATGCCTGTTTTATCTTAAATGGACATTTCTATGTTTTCTAATGTGACCCCGAAAATTGTTATACAACAAACATGTTGGTTTGTTTTAAAAACCTTTTCTAAATGCACATGTGATTGTGCTGGTATTAAAAAGATTGTTAATCAAGAATGTGTGGATTATTGTCTCAACGCTACAACACTTTTGTGGTGCTCTAATTGGTGTTTTCTGTGACAATGGGTGTTATTTCCTAAGGGCAAATCCACTTTGCACTACAAGTGCAGTTTCAGTGCAGTTTCAAGTGCATTTGTAGTGCAAAGTGTCTTTGCCTTTAGTAAATAACACCCAACAGTGCTTTGTAAGGTTACACAATCACGCCATTTTCAGTACTCACCACATTTCTGTCAGGATCAGTTAAAACAAACACAAGCAGTAAATGTCACCAAAGATTTGAGTAGTTTTTTTTTAAAAAAAGGTTTTAGACATTGTCTGGCATATTGATAGCCCCCCTACCCGCAAAGAATTCAAGGTATCTTAGCCAGACATCACGGGCACTCAGGGGGGGCAAGCCAGGACGGCCACTTTCAAGCGCCGTCAGGGTTGGTTCATTTTGAATTCCGGCCTCAGGCCCAACTGAGCCAGCATAGTTGGCAGAATGTTGCCGTAAAAAATTGTGTAGAACACAGCACACCAGGATAATATGATTCAGTTTGTACTCCGCCATGTGTATGGGTGTAAGAAATAGGCGGAACCGGCTGGCCATGATTCCAAACGTGTTCTCCACCACCCTTCTGGCTCTGGCCAGCCGGTAATTAAAAACCCTCTGGTCCGGGGTGAGGGTGCTCATCGGGAATGGCGGCATAAGATGGTCCCCCAGCGCAAATGCTTCATCCGCAACGAAGACAAATGGGAGTCCTTCCACATTGTCTTCAGGAGGTGGCAAGTCCAAGCTGCCATTCTGGAGACGACTGTAGAACTCCGTCTGGGCGATGACTCCACCATCGGACATCGAGCCATTCTTCCCCACGTCCACATACAGGAACTCATAAGTAGCCGACACCACCGCCAACATCACAATACTGTTGAACCCCTTATAATTATAATAGTACGACCCTGAGTTGGGTGGTGGGACGATGTGGACATGTTTGCCATCAATTGCCCCTCCGCAGTTAGGAAAGTCCCACCGCTGGGCAAAGTGGGAGGCCACAGTCTGCCATTCCTGTCGTGTGGAAGGAAACTGTGGAGTCAAACCAAAAAAAAAAATTATTCATTTTGCACATAAACAGGGAAAGCAGATTAGACACAAACATTCTTGGCCAACATCAAGATAACATTTATTTGAGGGAGTTTTTAAAGACCAAAGTATAAGATACACCTATCAGATCCCCCCCCCCCCTCTCATGGGCTATTTCTAACATTATAGGGGGGGAGCTCTTGGACAGGTAACCCTCTCCACTTCATTGAGAGATGAATGCCTAAATAATGGGTATTGCTTTGAACAGCCCCTCCTTAGTTACACTATTGGCAGCCCACTGGACAGGTAAGAAGTGTCATAATACAAAGATATAAATACACATTGTACACATTTGAGCACATTTGGACATTCTGCTATTACCTATCAAGATAATAATAGGATACAAAAACTTTAAACAGTACCTTTTGAAAGTATACAGGCAGGCCCTTGCACTACATGCTTTGGGGATTTCATCCATAAATCTGACCACAAAAGAGATGGGTATAGTGTGTATGGGTTTGCCAAAGTCAGCAGATAGATGATTGAGGATAGATAGAGAATTGGTATCAGCTGACTTAGTAGTTGGGGGAGGGAGGGTTAAAAATGATTTGGGGACACCCAAAAAAGCCTCTGGCACTCTTCCTGAATTTAAAGCACAAATAACATTTATAAACATTTTAGGGGGTATTTAGGGTAAAGCACTACTATGGAGCTGATAAAATACATTGTTAAGTGAATACATCAGGTGAATATAGGGCCAGGAGACCATGCTGGGGAGATAAGTGAAGGCAAATATGTATGAAGGACAAAAAAAATAATTACATAAAAATTCAGCATGCATGAGGACAAAGGGGACATTCACAGCATATTACAATCATGGTAATTAGGGAATGTGGAAAGAAATACAATATATTATCAAACATTATATAAAATAAAATGTGATGTTAAAGGATAAAAATTTTACCTTAATATACTCCTTCTGCAGGACCTGGATGATGGCAGAACAGGTCTCCGGGATAATGATCCCCAGAGCCTGGGGGGAGATGCCTGTCGAGAACTTCAAGTCCTGCAGGCTTCTCCCCGTCGCCAAGCACCACATGGTGGCGACTAGCCTCTGCTCCGGAGTGATGGCTTGCCTCATGGAGGTATCCTGCCTGCTGATATAAGGGGTCAGCAAAGCAAACAAACGGTAAAATACGGGGTCCTTAATCCGGAGAAAGTTTCTGAAATCATCAGGATTAATCTCTCGGATCTCACGGAGCAAAGGCATGTGACAGAACTGGTCACGCTGGAGCACCTAATTCTTGGTCCATGAACTCCTCCCCACCCTGTCCATGGACTGGACTTGTGTCAAGGTAAGGACCCCAACACCAAGCCCCCGCACAGAACGAACTCTACGAGGAGTACGTATACGCAACATGGCTGCTCAGAACGAAGTAACAGAACGCACTGAAGAACAGCAAGGCCTGTGAAGAGCGACCTGAAAAACAGTAACGAATGAACAAGAACACAATGACAGAGTCACGCGTAGCTTGCTACATGCGATGAAGAGCAGATACAAACCCACAAGCACAAACTGAATAGCAGAAAACGATCTGAAAACCACGAGTCTGAAAAAGTGCGAATCGTCTCTCACCAAACTTTTACTAACACGAGATTAGCAAAAGGAGCCCAAAGGGTGCCGCGCTTGGTTCCGAACTGGCCTTTTCTAGTCTCGTTGTATGTGGTGTATGTCACCGCGTTCTTGGCTAGTGGAAATTCTGACAACTTTGTGCGACCGTGTGTACGCAAAACAAGTTTGAGCCAACATCCGTCGGAAAAAATCCATGGATTTTGTTGCCGGAATGTCCGATCAATGTCCGATCGTGTGTACGGGGCATTAGTCTGGTCTGGGTGGGTGATCTGATGACCACCTTAAGCTGGTTGACTAGTACGTTGTCGAGGATCTTGTAGTCCACATTCAAGAGAGAAACGGAATGCCAATTTTTTAAGTCACATCTCTCCCCCTTCTGTCTATACAAAATTGTGATCATACCCTCTTTGAGGGAAGGAAGTATCCTGCCCTCCACAGCCATCTAATTGTTCAGCCAGCACAAACAAGGTGGATAGAGGAATCGTCTTTGTTGGGAAATTGTATTCTGACAGCAGACATTGTGTTTTGGCAGCGGGACTCTAGCAGTTGACGGTCACGCACTAATCAAAATTGGTCCGGTTCCTGCTTAACCAGCCTGATTTCGATCAAGCCATGGCCACCTTTAGTAAGCTGTGACTAAGTTTTAGCAATACATCAGCATCTTGTTCTGAAACCCCTGTGTTTCTTGAGCTTTCATACTGGGCTGGAGTTGCTGAATGCAGCTAGCGGTGCAGAAGAAGGTAGGCCAGAGGTCAGCAACCTTTTTCACATTAGGTGTCAATTTACAAGGATTAGACAACCAGTATGCCCAGTAAACAGTGGTGCCTCATATGGTTTGTTTTCAGTTTTCACATTTGTAGCTGTACTGCAAATGACAAATTTTGGAGGCATACAATTACAATCACAGCATGGGTCAGCAGGAGGCACCCAGAAGAAAGGTCATCCAGAAGAAAGCTCACAAGGTATAGGTACATTGCCTGGCCTGGAGCTGCCGCCCACTCGCAGTACAACTACTGTGGGCAGGTGGCAAGTGGTTAAATAGCATTTGCTCAACAATCATGTGATGCACTAAATCAACAGCAAAACTTTTTCATTTATAGGATGGAAATTGTGACATCATCCACCTGTCTCTCCGCCACAGCCAGTCAGAGGAAGCTTTGTACTCTTTCATATAATACAAAGATCCCTGTGAATGGCTGAGCAGTGCTGGAGTGGGACAGGAAGTTCCCATCTCACTGCCGAAAGATAGTGATGTATACTGTATATAGCTAAGGCTACACATAATTTATACCTGACAGCCCCTGCATGTGTTAGTGAAGTAAATCGTTTGTTTGGACAAAGTTAAAACAGTATTTTAACTTAACTAAAACATGGAGATCCACTTTAAAGCCCAATTCCAGCTTAGGCATAAACAGAAAACATGAATCCCCTAGAGCAACCTAGAAATAAAAAGAAGCTCCGGCTGCTATATTCACCCTATTTTCGGTGTTGCCCCTGCAAGCTTAGTCAGCCATCAACCCAGCAATGTTTGTCTTCCAGGTTGAATGATGGCTGCATCCCACTTCCTGTAAGCCCAAGGTATCTAGGCGCAAGCGCATCCTGGACTCACAGACAAATGCTGAAGAAAGTGAAGGGCACCCTGCAGCATTTAGGATCTGACAAATGCCAGAGGAAGAAGAGGGCTCAGAGGACCTGCAATATCACTGGACCAAAGATCCCTGTAGAAAAATTATGTATAGCAATCTTTATAACCTAATGTCTCAGGGTACTCCTAAGGGAAAGGGGGAAATGAAAAGAGGGGTAGAGCCTGGGTTTGGGCTTTTAGTAACTCCATAAAACCAACAAACCTTATAACAAATTTGAAACACTTAATTCCTGGCTGCAACACTAAACTAGCCTTCTCTTGCAATGGGAGCAGCTACCAACCATACTTGCATGTATGTTACTATGTAGTTTTTTTCTGGTCTAAATGCTGTGTTGTACATGATAAACTAATTACGTTGTGATTCTTAACAATTCTTCTGCACTCTAATGGTTATTGAATTAGTACGTTTGTTTTTTTTCAGCGGTACCTAGTTACTTTTATTCTTATTTGGTGTGTGGAGTGAGGTCCAGATAGTTGAAAGCTGTAAACCAAGTCATGGCACATGCAAAACCCCATTATGGTTAAGTCCAAGCTCTTTTGAAATAAGCCAATTTAGCCAAACTCACTTTTTCTCGCAGCCCTTTCTTTTTCACACCTACCTTTTTTCATATGCATAATTATTACATTTAACTATTGTATTTACTATTATTTCTCTAATATGGTAAAGTCTAGTTCTTTAGTACTGAGTAATAAAGTACAGTATTAAACAAATTGACTCATTACACCTGCTGAACAGTCTTGCTGGCTTTATTACTATAAGTACAAAGACAATGATTTTCACTAAAAAATAGTCTCATGCTGGCAAGGTTCAGAGAAAGAATTTGGGTTAAAAAAATTTTTTTGTTTGTTTTTTTATTTTTTAGTTCTATTTAAAATGGTTAGAGTGAAGTTCTTCTTCTGTTTTCCTATTATTTGTTACTTTGTCTGACTTTGGTTACCTCTACTATACACTGAGGAATGTTTATCAGAGACATTCTTTTCTTTATTCCTTAGCACCTTCTTGTTTTGACATTCCGGGATGTATTGAACATAATCCTTGTTAAGTTTTCTTAGCACTCCACTCAGTTGATTACCATGTGACCCTCTGCCAATAAGTGACTTTTCATTTAATTATTTCTTTTCTCTAGATGACTTGTATTTTAGGGAGATGTGGAATATGGTAACCTTAATATTGTCCTCTTTTCATTGTAATAGGTGAAGATTCTTTTTTTATGGATGTAAAGATTCTTTTTGTGTTATTCTACTTGTATATCTTGTACTTCTCATGTTCATAAATGTTTCCAATAAAAACTTTAATTGTGAAAAAAATAAGCTCTCAACATCTTAGTGATATATATATAGGGTCAAAATTATGCCCTATGGATAGAAACTATTGCAGTGAACATTTTCCTAATGAGAAACCACAGTCAAAAAAATGGAACCCAAACCTAATAAAAATTTGATTAAAAACTGAGAACTACTTGTATATGCTATAGATAAGCTATATGATGCTTATCGCAAGTCAACACTAGAGGTCACTATATGATGTACAAGATTATTATTATTATTATACAGGATTTATATAGTTTTACCAATATAAAAGAACAGAATACAAATCAGTTTATTTAAAATGGAAGATATTTCCATATCATAGCTTCCTTATAAATATTTAAGGAAGATTTTTTGTGTACACTGTTGTGTACTTAAAACGTAATCATTTTATCTACCATTATCTGGTCAATGCAGCTTATGCTGCATGTCACATAGCATTTATGACTTCCATGCATGTGTCCACCAATGACAGAACAAAATAAAGGGAACTCTGAGTAGAGCAGAATGGAAGCTTATTGCTAATGTCCATTTGAATGGAAAATATTACCATAATTTATGGTAACCCGCTCTGGTAAATAAAAGGGTATGTAAACCCTAATAATTTGGTTCATTAGCCCGCTGTTGGCTAAATCTGGGTCACAGGAGTGCAGAACTGAGTGCTCTCCTGTGACCCACAGTAAAAGTATGGACAAAAGAGCTTTAGCCCTACTTCTCTTTTAATCAGGAGCAGCCATAAGGACCGACCCCTACTTTGCATGCAGGGATACATGTGGGGCGCCAGTCTCATATGTTTTTTTCAAGCCACATGATTAGAGCCTAAGGCTCTAATTGCTTTGATAAAGGTTGGGCTTGGGGCGCAGAGCACTGCGCCCCGAACCCACCCACTTGTGACTCTAGCGATTCAATATTTGCTATTGTCTTCCGGCTTTTCCTCCGGGCCAATCAGGACAGAGGCAGATTGGGTTGGCCGGAAGGAGAAGCCGAGGAAGCCACGGCACCGTGACCACGGAGGGGTAAGTGCGGGCCTGGGTGGAGGTGTTTGTTTGCTGCCCCCCCAAAAAAAATAAGTTTAGCACCAGCTGCCGCTGCCTTTAATTATAGCAATTGCTGCTTACGCGTCCCCTCAACAAACAAAGCAAGTTTGTCAATTATTTCGTGGCTAATATTTGTATGCAATAGTCAGTGCTAGAGTAAAACAGCTTCTATTGGGAAGATAAATATTTGCCTTTTAGAATACTTCACTTTTGGTAGCACTGTAAGAATAAACACATATTCATGTTGAACATTATATACAGATTTACGTCTATAAATTTTGTTGGGAGAAATTTTTTTTAAGATTTAGTGTTCAGTAGCCCTTCCCCTTAACATACCATTTTAATTTGCTCCACCAGTAATTTTTGCTGTTAGAATTCGGCAGATTTTATATTTCAGGAAATAAAGTCCTTTTTTAATGAATGGCTGAGTGTCTGTGTGAGGCATGGGATAAGGAAGTTGCTCCGGTAATTGCTCATGACTGTTGAACTCAGGGTAATAACACAGAAACATCCTGCATGAGTTAAGTAAACGATCATAAGTCAGAGCTGCAGTTAGTGGTGTACTACTGTGACCTGCTCTATGAGGAAAGTATGCACTAGAGTGTAATGAAAAATAGACATTTCTGCCACCCCAGCGCACTTCAGATGCTTGAAAATACTGCCACTTAAAATGTCTTTGCTATATTCCTGTCATCTGTTCTAGGCTGAAGATGATTAACTGAAGGTCGGCAAGAATGGTGATTGCTGTCAAACAGCAACCAGGGTTAAAGCTGATCTCCAATCCCATTCAGAAAATGTGTCATGGAAATGCCTAACACTGCACAACAACTAAATATGATGTACACCAGGGGTAGGTAACCTTAAAGAGGTGGAGTCTCCCTGAACAACATGAGAGAAGCCAAACATCACCGGGCACAGTGTCACCTCCTCACACCTGATTTAAACCTCTAATTGCCCTCCTGCTGTGTCACAATTGCGTGCATTGCACGGCAATTATGGGTTTAAATCAGGTGGTGTGAAGGCAACATATCACATCCTCACCACATATCAAACACACTTGGATCACTTTTCAGAGGAGCAGCAGTAAACGAGCCCTTGGTTGCAGCAGCACCAGGCTTGTTCACATGTAAAGTTGGGGAGTGGTAAACCCTGCTGTTGAGTCACGGTTTTACAGCCCCTAATCCCTACCCTCTTTAGTTGCTGTTGCTTTTGGTGGGTGCTACCGCACACCAAACATGACCCATTTAAGTAAATGGGGCCACTCTCCAAGTTCCCCGCAACTGCATGCTTCTGCGGGGTCCAAGGGGTTAAAGCAGGTGGTGAGAAGGCAACACAACGCTGCCTGCTTTAACCCCTTGTTTTCTCTACTGCACAAGATTGCAGGGCACTTGCAGAATGGCCTTATTCACTTCAATAGGTCATGCTTGGCAGGTACTACACCCACCAACCATGACAGGACGTATAACTTATGGTGCGTCTGCGACATACAGTATGCACACCCCTGGCCACTGCAGCTAAAGGGGGTGGAGTTGGGGTGGGGGTTATAAAAACAAGTCTTAACCATTAGGTCAAACCACTCCCCCAACCTGCAAATGTTAATGAATCCTTACTGTCCTGAGCCCCCTATAAGGCTGCTTTCACACTGATGTGCTGTGGTTTACCTGCACCTCAGGTGCAGCGCAGTGAATCTGCAACTTTCTTGGGTTAGCTGCACTTTGCCATAGGTTTCTATTATATCCTGCAGGTGTGGTGCACTTTCTGAAAGCATACCTAAACTCGTGCATTCACGTGTTTTGATGTGCTTTCATAAAGTGCACTATATTGCTATTGTTTCTTACCATTTCAAAGAAATTTCACAGTAAAGACTATTTCTGTGTTTTACTATAATGTGTGTCTTTCATTGGTGGTGTTTGCACTACCATTATTGCCAGGTGTGCCAGAGGGGCTGGGACTGTTCTTGGGGTTGACAGGCTGAGTACAGAACCAAATATACCTAAGCAGCTCGTCCAGGGGTAGCGCTATACCACCCTACTAGAGTTTACAAGACCTTGCACATCATGACTCCAGGCTTGGTCTCTATTCACGCCCTGTACCACAGAGGGCTTAAATATTTACTGTACAAACTCATTCTTCTTCATACAGTACATGAATAAAAGGAGGGGCACTTGCTACAGCCATAAAGTCAAAATCACAGCATTGACCAATTTGTCTTTTATAATTTGCCTTTTATAGACAAGGTACCTCCACAAATGGTATAGATCAGAGTATAAAACAAAGCGAAGCAAAGAGTTGTATATGGAGAACCAACAATGGTTTATCTTGTGATAAAACAACTTTATTGAAGTAATTGTACAAAATAAATTGAATTAAAGGCAAAAATTGCCAACCCTACCAGACAACAGTAAAAAATATGGTTTAAAAACAGACAATTGTCATACAAATTGGCACAGTAGGATCTCACTCACAGCTGCAAAAATTGATAGCACATTTCCTAGTGTTTCTAGCACAAGAAATCTCCACAGGGGGACTTGGTTGCTAAAGCACTACTTGTCCCATTGGGATAATGGTAGGCTAATTGCAACTCTTATGCCCTGTACACACAGTCGGACATTGATCGGACATTCCAACAACAAAATCCATGGATTTTTTCCGACGGATGTTGGCTCAAACTTGTCCTGCACACACACAAAGTTGTCAGAAAATCCGATCGTTCTGAACGCGGTGACGTAAAACACGTACGTCGGGACTATAACGGGTAGTAGCCAATAGCTTTCGTCTCTTAATTTATTCTGAGCATGCGTGGCACTTGCGTGTGCGTCGAATTTGTGTACACACAGTCGGAATTTCTGACAACGGATTTTGTTGTCAGAAAATTTTATAGCAAGCTCTCAAACTTTGTGTGTCAGAAATTCCGATGGAAAATGTGTGATGGAGCCTACACACGGTCGGAATTTCTGACAACAAGGTCCTACCACACATTTTCCATCGGAAAATCCTATCGTGTGTACAGGGCATAACACCTCCTGTATTTCTGTCTAAACCGTATGACACGGCTCTTGGCTTGATAACACATGTAATGGAAGATTTGTGCAATAAAATTGAAAAACCGTCAGCTGCAGTCTGACACATAGGGCTAGTAGTACTGATGGAAGGTAATGGTAGAAAACCAACAGATGTCTCCTGATTCCCATCAAACAGACTAGTCACTAGCCTGCTCACTTAAAAGTGGATCCAATGACCCCAGTAGGATAGGAGCAAGAATTGTGGAGGATTCAGATTAACAGCATACATGAAGGATCTTTAAGCGCTTGCACAAAGAGAGCAGTTTAATTCATGAAGTGATCACTCATCTGTTGAAATCTCAGTCCTTCTCCACGCTGAAAATAGCTAGTTGGAATCAAACACACAGACTGTTTCGTTTCTATATATCACTAGCATCATTGATTGTGGCAGCCCAGTCATGTAGAGAAAGTCAGATGGAGCTGAGCTAGCGTAGATAGCAAAATCCGCACCAATGAAGAGTGTAGGGAAAAAACAAAGCAGTGGCTGTCAGGCTCTCACCATTCTCTGATGGGGATGTGAATAGCTGATCCCTCCTACATTCAAGGAGGTCGTCAATGACGTGGGTCCAAACACTGACTCCAGACTCTGTCCCCTCTTAAGTGCTCCGGCTACTTCACAGTGGCCCAGTCCCGATGTGTGTTTGGAGTAAAGGTCCCACTGTATGGTTTAAGTGAAGCTTTGGCAGTTCTCCAAGGCCCTCCGGAGCTGCGTGTCAGGTAGAGACCAGAAGGGTAACATGCAGAGTGTGATCAGAGGTCCAGCTGAGCCCCTGTTATGTCAGCTGACGGTTTTTCAATTTAATGCACAAATCTTCCATTACATGTATCATCAGGCCAAGAGCCGTGTCATACGGTTTAGTCAGAAATACAGGAGGTGTTAGTGTTGCAATTAGCCTACCATTAGCCCAATTGGGACAAGTAGTGCTTTAGCAACCAAGTAGCTCTGCCGAGATTTCTTGTGCTAGAATCTCTAGGAAATGCGCAATAAATTTTTGCAGATGTAAGCGAGATCCTACTGTGAGAATTTGTATGACAACTGTCTGTTTTTAAACCATATTATTTACTGGTGTCTGGTAGGTGGGAAAATTTTGTCTTTAATTCAATTTATTTTGTACAATTGCTTGAATAAGGTCATTTTATCACAACATAAACCATTGTTGGTTCTCCGTATACAGCTCTTTGCTTTGTTTTATATTCTTCATACAGTAACCTGGAGGGTTAAATGTAGCTTTACTCCGCTTTTCCCAGTTCTTTGTGATACACGACACCACAATATTAACACATGAATCTCTTCTTCTCCAGAAATTGACAGAAACAAATTATCTTTATAACGAAAAAAAGTTAATTTACTGAATATTTTGTAATTTACACTTGAGGTAGGAGATTTCAGTGCAGAACATATCCTCACATACATGGCTGTACAATACATTAGATTAGCTGTGCAAAAACTCAGTGATACATAGATTGCCGTCTCTAGTGGTGCTGCCCATACCTTTAGCATAAGAAGTCCAAGCAGCAAAGTCCATATGCGTGGATAAACTAAAGAACAGGTTTCACAGGAGGTAAAAGCAATCAGAAAAACAGGTCACATGAAACACTGGTCTTACCTGAAGAGCTCCCACAATGGACTCCTCATGAGGCTGGTTCCCCTGTATATATGCCCTAAAAAAAAACAAAAAAAAACAGGACACGCATGCAGGGGAAGCCACGCCACAAAATGCATTAATCTCCTACATGCATCAGCCAATATTTAAAGATTCTTAACACAGTGAAACAAGAATTCAGTATAAAGTAGGCACCTGCCCACAGACCCACGATGTTTGCTTTTTGGGTGTTGCCCAATATATGATACAAGAAAATTATAGCAACAACTCTAGAGGCTATTCCTTTTCAATGCCCCTTTTGGTCATCAGCCAATATTTAAAGATGCTTAACACAATAAAACAAGAATACAGTATAAAGTAGGCACCTGTCTACAGACCCACAATGTTTGCTTTTTGGGTATTGTCCAATATGTAATACAAGAAAAGTATAGCAACAACTCTACAGGCTATTCCTTTTTAATGCCCCTTTAGGTCATACTAATTTACTGGAAATCTCACAGTGCTCCGTTTGAATCACAATAAAAAAGTTTTATTCTAACTCTCTCTCTATAGTAACATGTTTAAAAGTCCAACATGTACAGCAAAAATTTCCAAATTGTATGCTTTTGAACATTTATTCTGAACAATCAGTAAAACCACTTTAAAATAATTCTATATCATGTCTGTAATTTACTTCTTACCTCTGCACTCTGTGGGTTACTTACTCGTGACCACTGCATTCTGTGCGCTACTTACCCCTGACCTCTGTGGGTTACCTACCCTTGCTTTCTGTACTCCATGTGTTACTTATTGCTGACCTCTGCACTATGTCTGGTACCTACTTTTGACCCCTGCACTCTGTTGGTTTCTTACTCTTGACCCATACACTCTGTGGGTTGCTTACTCCTGAGCGCTACACTCTGTGTATTATTTACTCCTGTCCTCTGCACTCTGTACATTATTTATTCCTGGCCTCTGCAGGTTACTTACTGCTGATTTCTGCAGTGCATGTGTTACATATTCCTGACCTCTGTGTGTTACCTACTTCTGACCGCTACACCTAGTGTGTTACAGTGCCTTGAAAAAGTATTCATACCCCTTGAAATTTTCCACATTTTGTCATGTTACAACCAAAAACATAAATGTATTTTATTGGGATTTTATGTGATAGACCAACACAAAGTGGTACAACAGCCAATGACGCGGCACTTCCCGTTGCATCAGAGGGGGGCGGGGTCACCCATACACATCACTGGGAAACCCCGGCATTTCCCCTTGTCAGAGGGGGATGGGGGTCACGTGCCGCGTCATTGGCTGGATGCCTCCGGTGGAGGCAGGATCCTGTGCGTGTTCCTCGCTGGAGTCGCTGGAGATCATCCATCTCTGGAGATCGAGAATTGGATTACATCGCTGGAGTAGGAGCATGGATTTTAGTGGATTACATCGCTGGAATCTCTTTTTTATTTTTTTATTTTTAATAAAGAACTTGTCCCAAGTCATCTCCTGTGGTTTTTTAATATTTTGACACTTTTGTTTAGTGAAATGGTAGGGGTATTTATCAATTCACATAGGGGGGCCGGGATCTGGGTGTCCCATTTGTTAAAGGGGGCTTCCAGATTCCGATAAGCCCCCCGCCCACAGACCCCCACAACCACCGGGCAAGGGTTGTGGGGATAAGGCCCTTGTCCCCATCAACATGGGGACATCCTCCCCATGTTGAGGGCATGTGGCCTGGTACGTTTCAGGAGGGGGGGCGCTCTCTCATCCCCGCTCTTTTCTTGCGGCCTGCCAGATTGCGTGCTCGGATAAGGGTCTGGTGTGGATTTTTGGGGGAACCCCACGCCATTTTTTAAAAAATTTTGGCACGGAGTTCCCCTTAAAATCCATACCAGACCCTGCAGGTCTGGTATGGATTTTTGGGGGGAACCCCACGCCATTTTTTTAAAATTTTGGCGCAGAGTTCCCCTTAATATCCATACCAGACCTGAAGAGCCTGGTAATGGAATTTTGGGGGACCCCCACGCATTTTTTTTTCAATGACTTTCAATGACTTTTATGTGTATTGTCGGGACCGACAATTCATTAATAGCCGGCACTAGCGCTAGTATTTTTAAATGACTTTTTTTTTCTTTAGAAATGTCATTTTGCTCTCGGACTGTTCTGCAGTTTTTAAAACTTTTTTTGCATTGATACATGTCCCCTGGGGCAGGACCCAGGTCCCCAAACACTTTTTATGAAAATAACTTTGTTAAATTAACCTTTAAAATTAACACTTTTGATTTTTCATGTTCGTGTCCCATAGACTTTAACGGTGTTCACGTGTTCGAACAAATTTTTTGCCTGTTCGCATGTTCTGGATGTGAACCGAACAGGGGGGTGTTTGGCCCATCCCTATTAGTGAACAAACAGCATCATGAAGGCCAAGGAACACACCAGACAGGTCATGGATAAAGTTGTGGAGAAGTTTAATGCAGGGTTAGGTTATGAAAAAAATCCCAAGCTTTGAACATATCACAGGGCACTGTTCAATCCATCATCTGAAAATGGAAAGAGTATGGCACAACTGCAAACCTTCCAAGACATGGTCACCCACCTAAACTTACAGGCTGGGCAAGGGGAGCATTAATCAGAGAAGCATGTGTGGCAGAAAACGAACACTGCACATCATCCTGAACACACCATCCCCACTGTGAAACATGGTGGTGGCAGCATCATGTTGTAGGGATGCTTTTCTTCAGCAGGGACAGGGAAGCTGGTCAGAGTTAATGGGAAGGTGGGTGGAGCCAAACATAGAGAAATCTTAGAAGAAAACCTGTTACAGCCTGCAAAAGACTTGAGACTGGGGCGGAGGTTCACCTTCCAGCAGGACAACGACCCTAAACATACAGCCAGAGCTATAATGGAATGGTTTAGATAAAAGCATATTAATGTGTTAGAATGGTCCAGTCAAAGTCCTACAAAGACCTACATCCAATTGAGAATCTGTGGCAAGACTTGAAAATTGCTGTTCACAGGCACTCTCCATCTAATCTGGCAGAGCTTGAGCTATTTTGCATAGAAAATTGGGCAAAAATGTCACTCTCTTGATGTGCAAAGCTGGTAGAGACACACCCAAAAAAGACTTGCAGCTGTAATTGCAGCAAAAGGTGGTTCTACAATGTATTGAGGGGGGCTAAATACAAATGTACGCCACTTTTTTCACCTATTTATTTGTAAAAAATTTTGAAAATCATTTATCATTTTTCTTCCACTTCAAAATTATGCTCCACTTTGTGTTGGTTTATCACATAAAATCCCAATAAAATACATTTACGTTTTGGTTGTAACAGGACAAAATGTGGAAAATTTCAAGGGGTGTGAATACTTTTTCAAGGCACTGTAACTACTTTAGACCCCTGCACTCTGTGATTTACTCACTCCTGATCTCTACACTTTGTGTGTTGCTTATTCCTGACCTCTGCACTCTGTGAGTTACCTACCCCTGAATCCTGCACTTAACACATTACTTATTTCTAGAGTTGGGTGAATGGTTTGAGCCAAGCAAAAGTTCGGCCCAAACATCACCGCACAGTGCATTCAGTGCATTCTAAGCCTTGATTTGGCAAAGCTTTGCTCAATCAGGGTGCAGTGAATAGCTGGTTATAAAGGAGCGGGGATGGGCAGCCGGCCGCCACGTCCTTAACAACCAATGAGTTATAAGCTGTCAATGGGCTTCCCGTCTGACAGCTGAATAAAAGGTAAAACATTGTCGGCAATAAAAAAGTTTTTGCAAAAAACAGTGAGAAAAAAACACTCAAATAAAAAAAAATAGCTTGAGGTCCCACCAAAATCCATACCAGACTCTTAACTGAGCATGCAGCCCAGCAGGCCAGGAAAGGGGGGGGGGGCGAGCGAGCGAACATCTGGCTGGTGGTTGTGGGGGTCTGAGGGCAGGGGGCTTATCAAAATCTGGAAACCCCCTTTTAACAAGGGGGTCCCCCAGATCCTGGTCCCCCATGTGAATGAGTATGGTGTACATTGTACCTCTATTCATTAACCAAAAAAGTGTAAAAATAAATAAAAACAGGAGGCAGTTTTTGACAATTCCCCATGCCGTTTTTTAAAATTCTTCTATTGGCGGAAATGGTATTGTATTTCCGGCAATTTAAATGTAATTTGACTAATTTTTTTTTCTTTAGAAATGTCAGTTTTGCTGCAGCATGTTCTATCCATGGTACATATGCGCCACTATACAGGAAGACTAATAGTACCCCACCCCCCATCCCTCCGGCACTATATTTAAATACATTTTTCATTTTTGCACCTTAACCACTTCAGGCCCCCTTCCTGACCAGGCCATTTTTTGCGATATGGCACTGCGTCATTTTAACTGACAATTGCGCAGTCATGCAATGTTGTACCCAAACAAAATTTATGTCCTTTTTTGCCCCACAAATAGAGCTTTCTTTTGGTGGTATTTGATCACCTCTGCGGTATTTATCTTTTGAGCTATAAACAAATAAATTGAGACAATTTTGAAAAAAACACAATATTTTGTACTTTTTCCTATAATAAATATCCAAAAAAATGATAAAAAAACTAATTTCTTCATCAGTCTAGGCAGATATCTATTCTTCTACATATTTTTGGTAAAAAAAATCGCAATAAGCGTATATTGATTGGTTTGCGCAAAAGTTATAGCGTCTACTAAATAGGGGATATATTTATGGTATTTTTATTATTTTTAATTTTTTTTACTAGTAATGACGGCGATCTGCAATTTTTATAGTTACATAGTTACATGGTAGGGGAGGCTTAAAAAAAACACAAGTCCATCAAGTCCAACCTATGTGTGTGATTATATGTCAGTATTACATTGTATATCCCTGTATTTCTTGGTCATTCAGGCAGTGGCGGAACTATAGGGGTCGCTGAAGTCGCACTTGCGACTGGGCCCTGCCATTCTGCCGCTGTGGGGGGGCCAAGACCCGGCATCTCCCCCTGCACTTCTGGCTTGCCGTTTAGAATGCAGTGGGGGGAGGTGGGACAGCGATCGGCAGCTCTATTATGCCTGTGGGTGGTGGGATCTCCCTGGAGCTTGTAGTTCTCTCTTCCCGAGTGTCAGTGTATACAGTGGAGAGGGGAGGGGCCTCTGACCCGGGCAGGTATCAGTTTCACTTTCAGTGAGTCGCTCTGCTTGTACACTGCTGCTGATACATGCCGGGGTCAGAGGCCCCTCCCCTCTCCACTGTATACACTCGGGAGAAGAACTACAAGCCTCATGGAGATTCCCTGCCTGTGGACACCATAGAGCTGCCGATCGCCGCCTCCCACCTACACCAGCCAGGTACATGGGAAACCTCTTGAAGGAGGGGGGGGTCAGCTGTCTGGGGACCCTGATGTAGGGGTTGGCTTTCTGGGGACATTAATGTAAGGAAGGGGCCCTCTGGGGTCCCTGATGTAAGGAGGGGCTCTCTGGGGACCCTGATGTAAGGAGGGGCTCTCTGAGGACCCTGATGTATGGGGGGGCTCTGGGGACCCTGATGTATGGGGGGGCTCTCTGGGGACCCTGATGTAAGGAGGGGCTCTCTGGGGACCCTGATGAAAGGAGGGGCTCTCTGGGGATTCTGATGTAAGGAGGGGCTCTCTGGGGACCCTGATGTAAGGGGGGGCTCTCTGGGGACCCTGATGTAAGGAGGGGCTGTCTGGGGACCCTGATGTTAAGGGAGCTCTCTGGGGACCCTGATGTAAGGAAAGGGGTCTCTGGGGACACTGATGTAAGGAAAGGGCTCTCTGGGGACCCTGATGTAAGGAAAGGGGTCTCTGGGGACACTGATGTAAGGAAAGGGGTCTCTGGGGACACTGATGTAAGGAAAGGGGTCTCTGGGGATCCTGAGGTAAGGAGGGGACTCTCTGGGGACCCTGATGTAAGGGAGGCTCTCTGGGGACCCTAATGAAGGGGGGCTCTCTGGGAACCCTGATGTAAGTGGGGGCTCTCTGGGTACCCTGATGTAAGGGAGGAATCCCTGGAGACCCTGATGTAAGGATGGAGGCTCTCTGGGGACCCTAATATAGGGGGAGGCTCTCTAAGGACCCTGATGTAAGGGGAGGCTCTCTAGGGACCCTGATGTGGGGGGCTGTCTGGGGACCCTGATGTAAGGAGGGCTCTCTGGGGACCCTGATGTAAGGGGGTTCTCTGGGAACCCTGATGTAAGGGGAGGCTCTCTGGGGACCCTGATGTAAGGGGAGGATCTCTGGGGACCCTAATGTAGGGGGAGGCTCTCTGGGGACCCTTATGTAAGGGTAAGCATTCTAGGGACCCTAATGTAGGAGGAGGCTCTCTGGGGACCTTGATGTTATAGGGGAACTCTCTGGGGACCCTAATATAAGTAGGGAGGCTCTCTTGGGACCCTGATGTAAGGGGAGGCTCTCTAGGGACCCTAATGTAGGGGGGGCTCTCTGGGGACCCTGATGTAAGGAGGGCTCCCTGGGGACCCTGATGTAAGGGGGGTTCTCTGGGGACCCTGATGGGGGGGGCTTTCTGGGGACATTAATGTAAGGAAGGGGCCCTCTGAGGACACTAATGTAAGGGGGGCTCTCTGGGGACACTGATGTAAGGGAGGCTCTCTGGGGACCCTAATGCAAGGGGGAGGCTCTCTGGGGACCCTGATGTAAAGGGAGGCTCTCTGGGGACCCTGATGTAAGGAGGGGCTCTCTGGGGACCCTGATGTAAGGGAGGCTCTCTGGGGACCCTGATGTAAGGAGGGGCTCTCTGGGGACCCTGATGTTAGGGGGGGCTCTCTGGGGACCCTGATGTAATGAAAGGGGTCTCTGGGGACCCTGATGTAAGGAAAGGGGTCTCTGGGGAGCCTGACATAAGGAGGGGACTCTCTGGGGACCTTGATGTAGGGGGGCTCTCTGGAGACCCTGATGTAAGGGAGGATCTCTGGGGACCCTAATGTAGGGGGGCTCTCTGGGAACCCTGATGTAAGTGGGGCTCTCTGGGTACCCTGAAGTAAGGGAGGGATCCCTAGGGACCCAGATGTAAGGAGAGAGGCTCTCTGGGGACCCTAATATAGGGGGAGGCTCTCTAAGGACCCTGATGTAAGGGGAGGCTCTCTAGGGACCCTAATGTAGGGGGGGCTCTCTGGGGACCCTGCTGTAAGGAGGACTCCCTGGGGACCCTGATGTAAGGGGGTTCTCTGGGGACCCTGATGTAAGGGGAGGCTCTCTGGGGACCCTGATGTAAGGAAAGGGGTCTCTGGGGAGACTGATGTAAGGAAAGGGGTCTCTGGGGACCCTGACGTAAGGAGGGTACTCTCTGGAGACCCTGATGTAAGGGAGGCTCTCTGGGGACCCTAATGTAGGGGGGCTCTCTGGGAACCCTGATGTAAGTGGGGCTCTCTGGGTACCCTGATGTAAGTGGGGAATCCCTGGGGACCCTGATGTAAGGAGGGAGGCTCTCTGGGGACCCTAATATAGGGGGGCTCTCTGGGGACCCTGATATAAGGAGGGCTCCCTGGGGACCCTGATGTAAGGGGGTTCTCTGGGGACCCTGATGTAAGGGGAGGCTCTCTGGGGACCCTGATGTAAGGGGAGGCTCTCTGGGGACCCTTATGTAAGGGTAAGCTTTCTAGGGACCCTAATGTAGGGGGAGGCTCTCTGGGGACCTTGATGTTAAGGGGAGCTCTCTGGGGACCCTAATATAAGTAGGGAGGCTCTCTTGGGACTCTGATGTAAGGGGAGACTCTCTAGGGACCCTAATGTAGGGGGGGCTCTCTGGGGACCCTGATGTAAGGAGGGCTCCCTGGGGACCCTGATGTAAGGGGGTCTCTCTGGGGACCCTGATGTAGGGGGGGGCTTTTTGGGGGCATTAATGTAAGGAAGGGGCCCTCTGAGGACACTAATGTAAGGGGGGCTCTCTGGCACACTGATGTAAGGGAGGCTCTCTGGGGACCCTAATGTAAGGGGGAGGCTCTCTGGGGACCCTGATGTAAGGGGAGGCTCTCTAGGGACCCTGATGTAAGGAGGGGCTCTCTGGGGACCCTGAAGTAAGGAAGGGCTCTCTGGGGACCCTGATGTAAGGGAGGCTCTCTGGGGACCCTGATGTAAGGAGGGGCTCTCTGGGGACCCTGATGTTAGGGGGGCTCTCTGGGGTCCCTGATGTAAGGAAAGGGGTCTCTGGGGACCCTGATGTAAGGAAAGGGGTCTCTGGGAACACTGACGTAAGGAGGGGACTCTCTGGGGACCCTGATGTAAGGGAGGTTCTCTGGGGACCCTAATGTAGGGGTGCTCTCTGGGAACCCTGATGTAAGTGGGGCTCTCTGGGTACCCTGATGTAAGGGAGGGATCCCTGGGGACCCTGATGTAAGGAGGGAGGCTCTCTGTGGACCCTAATATAGGGGAAGGCTCTCTAAGGACCCTGATGTAAGGGGAGGATCTCTGGGGACCCTGATGTAAGGGGAGGCTCTCTAAGGACCCTAATGTAGGGGGGGGCTCTCTGGGGACCCTGATGTAAGGAGGGCTCCCTGTGGACCCTGATGTAAGGGGGTTCTCTGGGGACCCTGATGTAAGGGGAGGCTCTCTGGTGACCCTGATGTAAGGGGAGGATCTCTGGGGACCCTTATGTAAGGGTAAGCTTTCTAGGGACCCTAATGTAGGGGGAGGCTCTCTGGGGACCCTAATATAGGGGGAGGCTCTCTAAGGACTCTGATGTAAGGGGAGGCTCTCTAGGGACCCTAATGTAGGGGTCTCTCTGGGGACCCTGATGTAAGGAGGGCTCCCTGGGGACCCTGATATAAGGGGGTTCTCTGGGGACCCTGATGTAAGGGGAGGCTCTCTGGGGACACTGATGTAAGGGGAGGATCTCTGGGGACCTTAATGTAGGGGGAGGCTCTCTGGGGACCCTTATGTAAGGGTAAGCTTTCTAGGGAACCTAACGTAGGGGGAGGCTTTCTGGGGACCTTGATGTTAAGGGGAGCTCTCTGGGGACCCTAATATAAGTAGGGAGGCTCTCTTGGGACCCTGATGTAAGGGGAGACTCTCTAGGGACCCTAATGTAGGGGGGCTCTCTGGGGACCCTGATGTAAGGAGGGCTCCCTGGGGACCCTGATGTAAGGGGGGTTCTCTGGGGACCCTGATGTAGGGGGGGCTTTTTGGGGACATTAATCTAAGGAAGGGGCCCTCTGAGGACACTAATGTAAGGGGGGCTCTCTGGGACACTGATGTAAGGGAGGCTCTCTGGGGACCCTGATGTAAGGGGAGGCTCTCTGGGGACCCTGATGTAAGGAGGGGCTTTCTGGGGACCCTGATGTAAGGGAGGCTCTCTGGGGACCCTGATGTAAGGAGGGGCTCTCTGGGGACCCTGATGTTAGGGGGGCTCTCTGGAGACCCTGATGTAAGGAAAGGGGTCTCTGGGGACCCTGATGTAAGGAAAGGGGTCTCTAGGAACCCTGACGTAAGGAGGGGACTCTCTGGGGACCCTGATATAAGGGAGGCTCTCTGGGGACCCTAATGTAGGGGAGGGATCCCTGGGGTCCCTGATGTAAGGAGGGAGGCTCTCTGGGGACCCTAATATAGGGGGAGGCTCTCTAAGGACCCTGATGTAAGGGGAGGCTCTCTGGGGACCCTGATGTAAGGGGAGGCTCTCTAGGAACCCTAATGTGGGGGGGGGCTCTCTGGGGACCCTGATGTAAGGAGGGCTCCCTGTGGACCCTGATGTAAGGGGGGTTCTCTGGGGACCCTGATGTAAGGGGAGGCTCTCTGGTGACCCTGATGTAAGGGGAGGATCTCTGGGGACCCTTATGAAAGGGTAAGCTTTCTAGGGACCCTAATGTAGGGGGAGGCTCTCTGGGGACCCTGATGTAAGGAGGGGCTCTCTGGGGACCTTGATATTAAGGGGAGCTCTCTGGGGACCCTGATGTAATTAGGGGGGCTCTGGGGACCCTAATATAAGTAGGGAGGCTCTCTTGGGACCCTGATGTAAGGAGAGGCTCTCTAGGGACCCTAATGTAAGGGGGGGGGCTCTCTGGGGACCCTGATGTAAGGAGGGCTTCCTGGGGACCCTGATGTAAGGGGGGTTCTCTGGGGACCCTGATGTAAGGGGAGGCTCTCTGGGGACCCTGATGTAAGGGGAGTATCTTTGGGGACCATAATATAGGGGGAGGCTCTCTAAGGACCCTGATGTAAGGGGAGGCTCTCTGGGGACCCTGATGTAAGGGGGGGTCTCTGGGGAACCTGATGTAAGGAGGGGCTCCCTGGGAACCCTCATGTAAGTTGGGCTCTCTGGGTACCCTGATGTAAGGGGGGGATCCCTGGGGACCCTGATGTAAGGAGGGAGGCTCTCTGGAGACCCTAATATAGGGGGAGGCTCTCTAAAGACCCTGATGTAAAGGGGGGCTCTCTGGGGACCCTGATGTAGGTGGTGGATCCCTGGGGACCCTGATGTAAGTGGGGGAGCCTCATTCAGATATGTAAGGATATATATATATATATATATACACACACACACATATATATTATATACATGTGTATGCCCGTGTATGCCCGCCAAAGTGTATGACTTTCCTTACTTAGTTGCTATGGGCTCTAGCCTGAGATCTTTTGTAGGCCTAGCAATGCCCCTGGTGGGGCCCTTCATGGTTTCTTGCATCGGGGCCCTGAAGATTCTAGTTACACCTCTGCATTCAGGTGCTTATCTAATAGTTTCTTGAAACTATCAATGCCCAACGCTGAGACCACCGCCTGTGGAAGGGAGTTCCACATCCTTGCCGTTCTTATAGTAAAGAACCCTCTATGTAGTTTAAGGTTAAACCTCTTTTCTTCTAATTTTAATGAGTGGCCAGGAGTCTTGCTAAACTCCCTTCTGCGAAATAGTTTTATCCCTATTGTGGGGTCACCAGTATGGTATTTGTATATTGAAATCATATCCCCTCTCAAGCGTCTCTTCTCCAGAGAGAATAAGTTCAGTGCTCGCAACCTTTCCTCATAACTAATATCCTCCAGACCCTTTATTAGCTTTGTTGCCCTTCTTTGTACTCGCTCCATTTCCAATACATCCTTCCTGAGGACTGGTGCCCAGAACTGGACAGCATACTCTAAGTGCGGCCGGACCAGAGTCTTCTAGAGCGGGAGAATTATTGTTTTATCTCTGGAGATAATCCCATTTTTAATGCATGCCAATATTCTGTTTGCTTTGTTAGCAGCAATGCATGCCATTGCTGAGCCTATCATCTACTAGGACCCCCAGGTCCTTTTCCATCCTAGATTCCCCCAGAGGTTCTCCCCCCAGTGTATAGATTGCATTCATATTTTTGCTACCCAAATGCATTATTTTACATTTTTCTATATTGAACCTAATTTTACATGTAGTTGCCCACCCCATTCATTTGTTCAGATCTTTTTGCAAGGTTTCCACATCCTGCGGAGAAGTTATTGCCCTGCTTAGCTTAGTATCATCCGCAAATACAGAGATTGAACTGTTTACCCCATCCTCCAGGTCGTTTATGAACAAATTAAATAGGATGGGTCCCAGCACAGAACCCTGGGGGACCCCACTACCCACCCCTGACTATTCTGAGTACTCCCCATTTATCACCACCCTCTGAACTCGCCCTTGTAGCCAGTTTTCAATTCATGTACTCACTCTATGGTCCATGCCAATTTTAACATGCTTTTGCAAAATCCAGATGCACCACATCTACGGGCCTTCCTTTATCTAGATGGCAACTCACCTCCTTGTAGAAGGTTAATAGATTGGTTTGACAAGAACGACTCTTCATGAATCCATGCTGATTTCTGCTAATGATACCGTTCTCATTACTAAAATCTTGTATATAGTCCCTTATCATCCCCTCCAAGAGTTTACATACTATTGATGTTAGGTTAACTGGTCTGTAATTCCCAGGGATGTATTTTGAGCCCTTTTAAAATATTGGCTTTTCTCCAATCAGCTGAATTTATCAAGACTGCGACATTGCGGCGGACAGATCGGACACTTTTGACACTATTTTGAGACCATTGACATTTATACAGCAATCAGAGCTAAAAATAGCCACTGATTACTGTATGAATGTCACTGGCAGGGAAGGGGTTAACACTAGGGGGCGATCAATGGGTTAACTGTGTTCCCTAGGTGTGTTCTAGCTGTAGGGGGGATGGGACTGACTGGGGGAGAAGACCAATTGGTGTTCCTACTTAGTAGGAACACACGATCTGTCTCCTCTCCCCTGAGAGAGCCGGGATATGTGTGTTTACACACACACATATCCCCTTTCTCGTTATGTCATGAGCGATAGCGGGTGCCCAGCAGACATCGAGCCCGCCGGGCACGCGCACCAACTCCGGGGACATGCGGCTGACTATGACATCTTAAAGGGGCAATGTATAACTACAGCGATTTGTGCAGCTGTGGCAACCTGCCACAGTATAACAGTGGCGGCTGGTCGGCTAGCGCTTAAGCATCATTAAAATCACCACTCCTGTAAAAATGTTTTTAAAAAAAATTTGCATTGATTCATGTTACCCGGACCCCCATACACTTTTAACTTGCATATAAGCCTTCAAAATGGGGACTTTTGATTTTTCAAGTACGGGTCCCATAGACTTTAAAGGGGTTCGCCATTTGGGTCAGAACTTTTTCTCTGTTCGGGAATTCTGGTGTGAACCGAACAGGGGGGTGTTTGGGCCCTCTATACCTGATTTCTGCACTTCTGACTCCTGCATTCTGTGTATTACTTACTGAGCCTTGTCCTCTGTGTGTTACGTACTCCTGATGCCTGTACTCTGTACATTACTTACTCCTGACTTCTGCACGTTATATAAAACACTCCAATATATGTACCACGTGCATCTATGCATCGATCTGAATGGTACTGAGGCGGTCTGAGGAACCCCGAGTGTGCACGCTGCACATTGGAATTAAACTGTGTCTTACAATATATGCTTACCTTGGACCTCTGTAATGGGGGATCACGGTCATCTGGTAAGAAGTAATTCCCTCTAAACTTGGTGGTGGATTCAGAACGTTTTTATTAGCATTTGGAGTCATCACTGCACATAAAGATGGACTTTATTGATTAAGATTTGAGCACCGGTGGATTATTTACAGATGGACTTTATTGTTTTTCTTTGTATTTATTTATTTTAAGTTTGTTTATTAGTGGTATTTATTTGATCAATTCATTTTTTCACATTAATATAATATAATAATAATATAATATAGCGCGATTCTATTTTTCTTTTAATTTATTTTCACTGTGTTGGTGTTATACAGGAGAATTGCAGCTTCCAATTTATCTTGTTTTTGTACTCAAGTCAAGCATATTTTTCATAGCACAGTTTTTTCCATTTTTCTATGTTCATAGACAGTGCCTTTGTGTCTAAGCACTCAATTTCATTGCAGCTTCATGCCACTCCACTTGCCCCTGAGGCTATAGATGGGAGACCTCTACAGCCTGCCCATGTGACTCATGAGACTACTCCATTGACCATGACCGTAGGGGCTCTTCACCCTGAGATAATCCAATTTCAAGCCATTTCCTCTCCGGTGGTTATTGGTTATCTTTGGTACAGAGGAACAACACTTCTTTTGATTGGCTTCGTGCTGAGGTTCTTTTCTGATCGCCACAATGCAGTAAGACATGTTATCGGAAAGTGGCTAAGGTCTTGTGCACCTCTTCCCTCTCCTCCTTGCCAGAGGAGTACCGCAAATTTGGCGATGTCTTTGAAAAGGGTCAAGCCGGTAGTTTGCCTCCACTCCAGTCCTATGATTGTGCAATTGATCTTCAACCTGGTGCTATGCCTCCCCTTGGCTGGGCTTATCCTTTGTCTGTCTTGGAGGATAAAGCCATGGAAAACTATGTTGCTGATGCACTTTCTTGAGGGTTCATCTGCAAATCTTTGTCTCCTACTGATGTTGGCTTCTTCTTTGTGAAAAAGAAGAGTGGTGAACTGAGACCTTGTGTCAATTATAGGTGTCTCAATCGCATCACGATTGAGAAAGCCTACTCGATTCCGTTGATTATGGAATTATTTGACCGCCTGAAGGGAGCATTGGTTTTCACGAAGCTCGATCTGAGAGGGGCATACAATCTTGTGAGGGCGACAAATGGAAAACTGCGTTTAACACCAAGACATTACGAATACCTCATAATGCCCTTTGGTCTTTGCAACGCTCCTGCAGTTTTTCAGGAGTTCATTAACGATGTCCTCTGAGATATGTTGCAGCAATGTGTGGTGGTTTATCTCAACGATATTCTCAAATATTCTAAATCCTTAGAGAGACACCACACAGATGTCTCCCGTGTGCTACAGAGGCTGAGAGATAATAACCTGTATTGCAAGTTGGAGAAGTGCGAGTTCCATTGTGAACAGGTTACATTTCTGGGTTATGACATTTCAACTGACGGTTTTTCAATGGACCCAGAGAAATTATCTGTAGTTCTACAGTGGCCTCGACGCATAGGTCTATGTCTGTTACAATGTTTTCTTGGCTTTGCCAATTATTATCGGAAATTTATTCAGAACTTCTCTTCTCTGGTCAAACCCCTGACTGATATGACCAGAAAGGACGGTAACCCACAGTATCGGTCTCCGGATTCCATTAAAGCCTTTAAGTCTCTCAAGGCTGCCTTTGTTTCAGCTCCTGTGCTGGCACATCCTGATCCTATGCTAACCTTCATTCTTGAGGTTGATGCATCTGAGACTGGAGTGGGCGCCCTTCTGTCTCAATGTCATTTGGGGGGGGGTTTGTGCTGACTTGGCATTTCATGGCCTCCAAAACTGTGATAGGTAGTGAAGAAGTGAAATGAGCAATTTACACCCCTGGAAAGCCTTAAGGCGGTGATTCATTTTTGGGCTCCTGTACGTGGCTAGACTGGCAAACAAACTCACACATATGGTATCCCCATAGTCAGGAGAAGCAGCAGAATGTATTTTGGGGTGTAATTTCACATATACCCATGACATGTTTGAGTAATATATAATTTCAATGACTTTGTGTAAAAAAAATAAATTGGTAATATTCCCGAAACTTGTGGCAAAACATAAAATATTCCATGGACTCAACATGCCTCTCAGCAAATAGCTTGGGGTGTCTCTACTTTCCGAAAAGGGGTCATTTGGGGGGGTTTGTGCTATTTTGGCATTTCATGGCCCAGGGGCGGATCCAGAGTCTAGTCTCGGGAGTCTGCCAGAAAATAAGGTGTTGCTTACAGAACTGGGGGGTGTCAAGAGAGCACATAACAGCGAGATCAGGAGGGCACACACCAGGGAGGTCAGGAGAGCACAGTACGAGGTCAGGAGGGCACACACTGGGGAGGTCAGGAGAGCACACACCAGAGAGATCAGGAGGGCATACACTGGGGGAGGGGTTGGAAGGGCACACACTACGGGGGGAGGGCCAGAAGGGCACACATTGAGGGAGTCAGGAGGGCACACACTGGGGGGATCAGGAGGGCACACACTGGGGGGATCAGGAGGGCACACACTGGGGGGATCAGAAGGGCACACATTGGGGGAGTCAGGAGGGCACACACTGGGGGATCAGGAGGGCACACACTGGGGGAAGTCAGGAGGGCACACACTGGGGAGATCAGAAGGGCACACACTGGGGGGATCAGAAGGGCACACACTGGGGGGATCAGAAGGGGAAACATTGGGGGAGTCAGGAGGGCACACACTGGGGGGATCAGGAGGGCACACACTGGGGGGATCAGGAGGGCACACAGCAGGGGGCAGTCACAATGATTTATTGAGCCCAATTTCTCACTGTGCCACATGAAAAGATGCAGTCCCATTTGTCAGCTAACAGCTCCTCTATGCTAAGCTGCAATAACTCAGCAGACTTTGCATAGAGGTGCCTGTAAACTAATCCAGGATATACTGCTTACCTCCAGGAAGTTCACAGTCACTTGGCTCCCTCTGCTCAGCTGCTCACACCTCCCTCTTCCAGGCGGGCGCGGTCTTGGGGGTCAGGCACATCCCCTTCCCTCCCATTAAGCAGAAGCTTGCAGGAGAGAGGCTGGAAAGCTGCTGGGGGAGGTACAGGGGGCGGAGAGTGCAGTTCTGAGTGTGTGTGTGCAGTAATTCCTTATGCTGAGAATAGCTGTGAGTTGTCCTGACCGTGGGACATTCTCGAGGCACGCTAAGCCTCAGAGTCAGCAATATTTTCTCGGGGGGTGCAATTGCCCTGTTGCCCCCCCCTGGATCCGCCCCTGTCATGGCCTCTGAAGTGTGATCATCCCCCACAGTTTTTTTACCCTTTTGTATCACTTAACCCTCCCTCTTAGATTGTAAGCTCTAAAGAGCAGGGCCTTCTGATTCCTCTTGTATTGAATTGTATTGTAATTATATTGTCTGCCCTAACATTGTAAAGCGCTGCGCAAACTGTTCGCACTATATAAATCCTGTATAATAATAATAGGTAGTGAGGAAGTGAAATGAGCAATTTAAGCCCTTAGAAAGCCTGAATGCGGTGATTGGTTTTTGGGCTCCTGTACACAGCTAGACTGCCAAAAAGTCTGTGGTATCCCTGTACTCAGGAGAAGCAGAAGAATGTATTTTGCAGTATAATTCCTGTAGCACCCTCTACCTAGTGTAGGTGCTAGACATAGATTTTTCTCTGTAGTGCAGGTAAATTTAAGCAGGTCTAGGTAAAAGCTAGGCCTGTTTGTTTTGATCTGTGGGGCTGGGAGTGGCCTAAAGTAGGCTGGTGACTCACAGCTAGCTTCACCTTTTGATTACCTCCCTTCTACTTCTAGAGGCTTCTAGAAGGAAGGAGGGGAAGAGGGGTGGAGTTGTCTAGGGTGTTCTAGGGAGCCCTGACCAATCCCCAACCTGGATTGGCAGGGGGCAGGCCTCCTTAAATACCTATAGTCAGCCCAGCTGGGGAGTTGTTGTTCTGGTGGAAGAACTGAAGATGGACTATTAGGCTGTTGGGGCCTTTGAGGAAGCCCCCTATTCTGGGGGGGGGGTGACCTTGTGCCAATGGGCGGAGCTGAACGGGAACCTCACACAACCCAAGGGGTGCTGAACAGGAGCAGGAGAGGACAGCGGGGAACACTGCCAGGCAAGTCTCCAGGAGTGCTCCACCAGGTGTTGGTGAGTGACACAGCCAGGAACGCGGGGGAGGCATGCCGGAGCAGATTGGGAAGATGCAATCTGAGATGGATGTAGAGCCAGTAAGGACTATGGTGTCATGGGCAGTGGAAGCAGGCAGCTGCAGCCAGGAGGGCTGTCAGGGTCTGAAGAGGACTGACTGGGAGCAGTAGTCCACCAAAGAGGGCAGCTAGCATCAGAACTTTCAATTGCTACACAATAGGGACCCGCAGTTCCTGTCTGTAATAAGGCACTTTTGCTAAGGCCTGGATGCAACCAGTGCCAGGTCTAACCATGTGCTAGCTGCGCCTGAAGAATTGTGCTGCAGGGAGAAGAAGAGATAGTCTACAACAAGTATTGTGCAGGAGGAGAGTATCTAAATTGTCCCAAACCATGCAAGAATCTTTTTCTGGGTATCCCATGAATTCCTTAACCCCATCCATGTTCTGAAACCCTGAATAAAAAAAAAAATAAAAATAAAAACAAAGCTGATGGACTTGTTAATTGTCTTGGAGTGTCTGGAAGTGAATACAGGTGACAGGTGGGCCACATCACTCGGCAGCCCCTACGGGGGTACCGCTACATTCCACGTATACCAATTGCATGTGTGAGTAATATATCATTTCAGTAATAACTTTGTGTAAAAAAAATATTTTTTTTGTAATTTTCCCGAAACTTGTGGCAAAACATAAAATATTCCATGGACCCAACATGCCTGTCAGCAAATAGCTTAGGGTGTGTACTTCCCAAAAAGGGGGCCATTTGGGGGGTGTTTGAACTGTCCTGGCATTTTATGCCCAACATTAGAAGCTTATGCCACACATCACCTACTCTTCTAACTACTTGAAGACCAAGCCTTTTCTGACACTTCTTGTTTACATGAAAATATTATTATTTTTTTGCTATAAAATTACTTTGAACCCCCAAATAGAATATGTTTTTTAAAGCAGAGGCCCTACAGAATAAAATGGCAGGTGTTGCAATTTCTTTTTCACACAGTATTTGCTCAGGGATTTTCCAAATGCAATTAAAAATTTTTAAAAAAAATTTAATGCACAAAAACACTCTATATTGCCCAAATGTTTGGAAAAATTTAAAAGATGATCTTATGTCAAGTACATAGAGACCAAACAGGACATGCATTAAAATGGCGCACAGCCGTGCAGCGGTGACAAACTACATACATTTTTAAAAGCCTTTAAAAGCCTTTACAGGTTACCACTTTAGATTTACAGAGGAGGTCTACTGCTAGAATTACTGCCCTTGATCTGACTTTCGTGGTAATACCTCACATGCATTTTGCAATTGCTGTTTACATACGACACAAGACCGATACTTGGATTCGCCTTTGCACGCTAGCATGTGGGGACAGGGGTGCTTTAATATTTTAATTATTTATTTTTTTAATTTATTTTTATTTTTACACTGTCCCTTTAATTTCTTTTTAATCACCTTTATTGTTATCACAGGGAATGTAAATATCTCCTATGATATCTATGGTACATAAAATAGGTAGTGACAGCAGTGGCGGTGCTTCCATAAGGGCGCACGGGCGCCACCCCCTCTCTCCTGCCACCCCCTCTAGCACCAATAGATAGATTCATGCATTGCATGAATCTATCAATGGCCGCCACTACCACCCCTGTTCAGGCGCCTGGCCCCTTTTCAGGAGCAGAGGCCTGAATTACAGCGGCGGGGGGCTTTTGAAGCACCTGATTAGAGCCATACGCTCTAATAGGCGTCAAAAAAGTGGCCTGCAAGCGCCATGCTGGGTGCTCGCAGGTCACTCAGCTGTGTTAGAAAAGCAAATGAATATTTGCTTTCCTAACACTAAACCGTCTCTCTGCCAATCAGGTGCTCGGATCTGTTACCCCTCACTTGATTGGCTGAAACGACAGGTGCTGTGATTGGACGCCAGGTGTCCAATCATAGCAGAGGATGGGAACAGAGGACGGGAGAAGGAGCTGTCCCACCGAGACAAGTGAGTGCAGACGGTGGGCTGGTGGGGGGGCACACTGGAAGCATTTGATATGGCACAGTGGCTGTGTTTGATGGAGCACAGTGGGAACAATTGATGGGCTTGGTGGCGGCAATTGATGGGCTTGGAGGCGGCAATTGATGGGCACAGTGGGAGCAATTGATGGGCACAGTGGCTGCAATTGATGGGCACAGTGGCTGCGTTTGATGGCACAGTGGCAGCAATTGATGGGCACAGTGGCTGCGATTGATGGTACAGTGAGGCTGCAATTGATGGGGTTTTTCAGAATTTTTCAGTTTGTTTGCGTCCCCCCCAAAAAAATTTTGAGCACCAGCCGCCACTGAGTGACAGGTACTGTTTTTTGAAAAATGTTGGGTCTATTAGACTCCAGATCTCTCTTCTGCCCTTAAAGCATCTGACCACACCAAGATCGGTGTGATAAGATGCTTTCCCAATTTAAAAATGGTGCTGTTTATATCCGGCGAAACCAAAGTGCTGAAATGCTCATAGCTTCAGGTTTCTTAGGCCATAGAAATGATTGGAGCCATTCTGGTCTCCGATCAGCTCCAAGGTCAGCTGGTGAAACCACCAGCTGCATTCTTGGGTTCCCCTGTGGGACAGGAGAGCCCTGAGAAAACCATGGAAGGTGGCGGGAGGGGGGATGTCCCTTCCCACTGCTTGTAAAAGCAGTCTAGTAGCTAATTAGCTGCCAGAATTGCTTTTATATGAAAGCTGAAAAAAACAATACCAAGATAATGCCTAAACCTGCAGGCATCATCATTCTGGTATAACCACTCAAAGTCCAGCAACATACCAGTACGTTACTGGTCTTTGTTGGGCATATTTTGTCATGTTCTTTTTTTTTCATACAGCCTGTGGGCTGAACGAAAAAAGAGACTCTAATGCCACGTACACACGGTCGGACTTTTCGTCTACAAAAGTCCGACAGCCTGTCCGACAGACTTCCTGCGGACTTTCGGCGGACTTGCAGCAGACTTTCTAACGAACGGACTTGCCTACACAAGACCACACAAAAGTCCGACGGATTCGTACGTGATGACGTACACCGGACTAAAATAAGGAAGTTCATAGCCAGTAGCCAATAGCTGCCCTAGCATGGGTTTTTGTCCGTCGGACTAGCACACAGACGAGCGGATTTCGGGGTCCGTCGTAGTTACGACGTAAAGATTTGAAGCATGTTTCAAATCTAAAGTCCGTCGGATTTGAGGCTGAAAAAGTCTGCTGAAAGTCCGGAGAAGCCCACACACGATCGGATTACCAGCCAGCTTTAGTCCGTCGGCGTCCGTTGGACTTTTGTAGACGAAAAGTCCGACCGTGTGTACGCGGCATAACAGATTCCTCCATTCACATTGATCCATGTGGATGAAGAAATCTCTGCCAGAAAAAGTTTGTTGTATGCCTACAATTAGAATACCGCCCTGCATCCACCTACTTCTAATGATGGGCATACATGCAATGTTCTTTTTTCCTCCATTCACATAGAAAAAAAGTGAAACAAAAAAATGTTTGAAGTATAAGAGCGATCCTCCCTCTGTCCACCCCAGCTCCTAGGCTTCGTCACATATGCTTTTTTTTAACTCTGGTGTGGTGAAATCACCTCCTACAGCGCTGGAGTCACTGATTTACATATTGTGAGAGCAAACCCAGTTGCTGTCAAAATAAACAAATCAGTGCTGCAGCTGAATAACGTACCTGCAAAGCAAACAATGGTTAATAATAAAACACAGTAACAATAAAACATCAATTTTTACTAAATATATGGCGAAGCATAGGGGCGATCTGCCCTCTGTCCACCCCAGCCCCTATGCTTCACCACATATGCACTTTATTTTAACTGTGGTGGTGAAGTCACCTTCTATAGTGCTGGAGTTGCTGATTTACGTATTGTAAGAGCAAACCCTGTTGCTGTCAAAATAAAAAAACAGTGCTGCAGCTGAATGGCGTACCTACAAAGCAAACAATGGTTAACAATAAAACACAGTAACAGTATAGTAAACAGTAGAAAGGCATACCTGCAAAGCAAACAATGGTTAACAATAAAAAACAGTAACAATAAGACACTACAGTATAGCATAAAATACAGTAAAACGGTAAGAACAATAAAACGACTATTTTTGGCTTTTTCATTTATTTTTTTTACATTTTTTTTTACACTTTTATTGTAACTGTAAATAACTTTCAACGTTCCAGGCTAGGTTTCTCAAAATGCGATAGCCATCTAACATCTTTCAAGACCTTGTGTGAATTTGTGCCCTAGACTGTGCAGTGCCATATGCTATACCAATGCCCTGTACACACGATCTGACTTTCCAACGGAAAATGTGCGATCGGAGCTTGTTGTCGGAAATTTCGACTGTGTGTAGGCTCCATCGGACTTTTTCCATTGGAATTTCCGACACACAAAGTTTGAGAGCCAGATCTAAAATTTTCCAACAACAAAATCCGTTTGCGTAAATTCCGATCGTGTGTAGACAATTCCGACGCACAAAGTGCCTCGCATGCTCAGAATCAAGCAGAAGAGCCGCACTGGCTATTGAACTTCATTTTCCTCGGCTCGTCGTACGTGTTGTACATCACCGCGTTCTTGACGTTTGGAATTTCCAACCAACTTTGTGTGACCGTGTTTATGCAAGGCAAGTTTGAGCCAACATCCGTCAGAAAAGATCTGATGGATTTTGTTGTCGGAATGTCCGATCGTGTGTACAGGGCATAATACACCACTAGTGTGTGGTAGCGATAGAAACAGTCCCCGACGCAGAGGCCAGGTTCGCCAGAACAGGAGGGACAATAATAGCAGATGTTATGCCTGTACCTGTGCTTTCTACCGACACTGCATCTTTTTGGGGTGCTTTTTGGGTAAGGGTACCAGGGATGAAATCCGGAAAATGCCACTCATGCAGCCAGCTCACTGCATCTGGATTGGGAAATTGGGCCACAGCACCTTCCGGAAACAAAAGGGCTGCGATGATCTCTTCCTGAAATTTTAGGAAGGATCCACTTCTTCCTGACACTTTGTATAGTACATAAGCATTGAACCAAGCCAATTGGAATAAGTATACAGACACTTCTTTACACCAGTGTCTGGCCTTATGGGCAACTAAGTACGGCCCCATCATCTGGTCTTGAAGTCCACCCCTCCCATTTTAAGGTAGTAGTCGTGGACACAGAGGAGCTTTTCAACAATACCAGTTTGGAAATCTTTGGTGGAAATGGTTTATGAGGGACCACATTTTGTGGGGCTGATCATACTCAGGGTCACCCCGAGGACGACAGAGTTCATTGTTATTAAAGTGCATAAACCACAATATTTGCTCGTATCTAGTCCTGGCCATGGCAGCAGAGAACATGGGCATATGATGAATTGGGTCAGTAGACCAATATGACCGCAACTCATTCTTTTTATTAATGCCCATGATGAGGGATAGGCCCAGAAAGGTCTTACATTTGGGAACAGGGATAGGTTTCCATGCAAATTGTCTGGCAAGGGTCAAATTTGGGTTTGCAGTGATAAATTAATTAGCATATAAATTGCTTTGGTCCACAATAGATCTGTATAGATCTTCCATGAAAAACAGCTCAAAAAACAAAGGGGCGTTAAATCCGCTGTTTCCACCTGAATTCCAGGTTGTTCAGTGAGTGGGGGAAATACGGGCGCTGCAGAAGTGGTGGGCTGCCAATCAGGATTTGCAAGCTCATATGGAAGGGCACTATGGGCTCTATGGA
Source organism: Aquarana catesbeiana (assembly GCF_042186555.1). Classification (NCBI taxonomy): domain Eukaryota; kingdom Metazoa; phylum Chordata; class Amphibia; order Anura; family Ranidae; genus Aquarana; species Aquarana catesbeiana. Next base: position 362,172,365 of record NC_133327.1, on the reverse strand, counting down.
CTTGTGTTTGAATTCTTGGTGGCTGTGGGACACTACTTGTGCTAGCCACCACTCAAACTTGAACTGCACTTATGGAACTTGCCACATCACTAAGTGTTACTGCAGTGCTGGTTTGTCTATGACCAGGATGTACTAGGCCACTGGTGCTCGCCAGTTCACCAGAAGGTAGAGCGGGACTAGTAATGGCACTCCACTGCATACAAGAATCATGTGATTGTAGCACTTCAGCAACAGAGGAATGGGGTCAGGTACGCCTGGCCTTAGCAGGGACCTCTACTCAGTCATCAGAGCTGTCTGTCAGGGTGCCGCTGCTCTCTACAGGTTTGAATACTGAACCTGAATCTGACAGTGAGGACTCCCCATCGCTTTCATCTGTCATGCTCAGTATCCTGTAGGCCTCTTCACTAGTGTGCCTTTCGTTTAAAATTTTGGTCAATACATTTATAGGTGCCTAGTGTGACTCACAGGTAAAAAAGCACCTGATTGTCAAGGACTGTTTGAACTGCTACAAAAAATGTAACTGCTAGTACTAGCAGAGATCAGGCCTGACTCTGCTAACACTGGATTTTTGTGTGCTGTGTATTGGAAGTGACAGTGATCTACTGATACTGCACTTGTTTGGGGAGGGCGGAGGGGCTAAACACAGGTGCTGGCAGGTGTCAGGGCTGATCCTGCTAACTCTGCATTTTTGGGAACACTATACTATTGGGGACGCTAGTATAGTTCTTATCATATCAAAGATATTGATCTGTTCAGACTATGCTAGTAATGGAGGTGTTTAGTGTGTGTGTTAGTATTGCTGGCAATCAAAGGGTTAAAATTTGATGCTGTCTGGGATTGACGCTAACTGACACTGATGCTAACTGGCGTCACCCATGACACTAATACAGTGATCAGAAAAATAGATCTGTACACTGTACTAATGACACTGTGACAGGGAGTGAAAGGGTAAACTGGGGGGCAATCAGGGGGATAAACTTTATTAGGGAAAAATATTAAGATCATATTTCAAATTATGTTAACCTAAAGTATCAAATTCTCTAAGTTATTTCTGAATTACCAGCTATTATTAGTGAAACGCTTCACCATTATAACATCTTATTGTATCCAACTATATGTGTGCTATTTTGGAAATATGTGAGTGGGTATCATCACTTTGACTGTATAATTTTTATTTTGTTTAACTTTTAAACTTATAATAAAATATTTTGACAAAGAAAAATTATAGAACGAGTATGAGTATGGCTGAAAGAGACAGCATCACATCCCTAAGTAACTAGAAACAAAACATCATACAGGGTGGGACTTTAAAGGTTCTGAAAGACCCCCCTCTCAGAATGTATGATTATTAGGGAATATGTGGCGGGACCCTGATGCTATATAAGACTGATGCTAACTGACGCTGTCGCTAACTAGCGTCACCGTGACACTAATACAGTGATCAGAAAAAAGATCTGTACACTGTACTAATGACACTGGGACAGGGAGTGAAAGGGTTAACTGGGGGTGATCAGGGAGTTAAAACTTTATTAGGGAATATATGGCGGGTATCCTGAACCTATCTGGGACTGACTGGGGCTAACTGACCCTAACACTATTTAGCGTCACAAGTGACACCAATACAGTGATCAGTAAAAAAATCTGTACACTGTACTTGGTGACACAGGTGATTAATGTAACAGAAAGCCAGGCTTGTTTAACCACTTCCCGCCCGGCCGTCATCTGCTATGGTTCAGTTATCCTGGCTGGGCGTCATATGACGTCCAGCAGGATAACATGTCGCCGTGCGCCCACGGGGGTGCGCATCGCGGCGATCGGTGGAGCGGTGTGTCAGTCTGACACACTGCTCCACCAATCTTGGTAAAGAGCCTCTGGCGGAGGCTCTTTACCACGTGATCAGCTGCGTCCAATCACGGCTGATCACGATGTCAATAGGAAGAGCCGTTGACCGGCTTTTCCTCACTCGCGTCTGACAGATGCGAGTAGAGGAGAGCCGATCGGCGGCTCTCCTGACAGGGGGGGTCTGTGCTGATTGTTTATCAGCACAGCCCCCCCTCAGATCACCACACTGGACCACCAGGGATCGCCACTAGGACCACCAGGGAAGGGGGCAACATGTGGATGGCCAGGTATGTACCCCATGGCCATCCACATGTGCCCAATGTGCCCAGTCAGTGCCCAATCTGTGCCAATCAGTGCCCACAAATGGGCACTGATTGGCACCATTATATTGCAGTGATGCCCAGCAATGCATCAGTGCCACCAATCAGTGTCATCAGTGCCACTCATCAGTGTCCATCGGTGCCACCTGTCAGTGCCCATCCGTGCCCATCAGTGCCCACCTATCAGTGCCCATCAGTGCCCATCCCTGCCACCTATCAGTGCCACCCATAAGTACCCATCAGTGCCACTCATAAGTACCCATCAATGCCACCTACGAGTGCCCATCAGTGCTACCTATGAGTGCCCATCGGTGCCACCTATGAGTGCCCATCAGTGCCGCATACCAGTGCCACCTATCAGTGTCCATCAGTGCCGCCTATCAGTGCCCATCATCAGTGCCCGTCAGTGCCACCTCATCAGTGCCACCTCATTGGTGCTACCTCATCGGTGCCCATTAGTGCCGCCGTATCAGTGCCCGTCAGTGCAGCCATATCAGTGTCCATCATTGAAGAAGAAAACGTACTTATATACAAAAAATTTTAACAGAAACAAAGAAAAACTTGTTTTTTTTTCAAAATTTTCGGTCTTTTTTTATTTGTTGCGCAAAAAATAAAAACCGCAGAGGTGATCAAATATCACCAAAAGAAAGCTCTATTTGTGGGAACAAAATGATAAAAAAGTTGTTTGAGTACAGTGTAGCATGACCGCGCAATTGTCATTCAAATTGCGACAGTGCTGAAAGCTGAAAATTGGCCTGGGCGGGAAGGTGTCTAAGTGCCTGGTATTGAAGTGGTTAAACAAACCGATATCTGCTTAGGACAGAAAAAAAGACAAAGTAGGAAACTGCACCAAACCTTGATAAAATGCTGCAATGCACATGGATCACCCAGAGCATAGTTATCTCCATACGTTTTCATTTTGGTTATTTATTTATTTATTTGTTTGTTTTTAATATAAGTGGAGTTACTCCCTAACAGCCTGCATGGAGTCTGGTCCCTTCTGCTGACCAAGTCAAACATACTCACGTAACCTAGACCTCTTCCACAGGGCAGTTAATGTATCCGCAGGGCGATCCGGATCCCAGAGGCAGGAACAAAGCTGCTAGATCTGTGTTGGGCACACTCAATGGCTACTCGCTATTAGCTGGGCTCCTGGCCAATGCAAACACTTGCCAATGGCAGAGCCCACTCTCCAGGGATTGATTCTCTGCATATGTGTGCCATAATACCACCCCGCTGATAGCTGGGGACTCGGTGACCACTCAAGCCATGCTGGAAGACTTCTGGATACCACAGGACACTCCTGACATCCGCAAAGCTGTCCCACATGAGACCTGGCTGCTGATACTTCCAAAAGGTAGGAAAATTTCATACAAAATGGTCCTATGAGTGAGGAGAACAAAAGGAATGCGGCCTCTGGCTCAGCCTGAAAATTTGTGGGAGTGGGGTCCTATGGGGTAGGAGTGAGGGCGGGACTACCCAAACGTAAGGTGCCATGGAGTAACAATAATATGTGCACATATTTAATGTTCACTGGTATTTTCATTTCTTTAAGGCACATTTATCACTCATTCACGGTTTTATATTTCTTCATTCTTTTTTCATCATATTTTTATCACCAGCACATATATTTTATCACATTATCATTCAAATTCCTATTGATTATTTATTTTGTTCACTTTACACCATTCCACCCTTGTGTATAATTATCACCAATTTGTGCTAATCCTATGCTCAATCGCATCACCCCATTAATTTTCACTTTCACTCACATAGTCCATCAATAATTTATTAATAGATACTTAATATTTTTTAATTAACCCCCTATATCGAATATAAATATTTATACCCGTGCACCATTCCCTATTTACCACACTTTATGAACCTAGTGTTCACCTCACCATACATGGCATTTTAGTGACCCTATAAGAATATGCTCACCCAACATCCCCCAAGAAAATTCTATCCCCCCTCTTTTCAACATATACATCACGTGCTGTTTTAAGTTTTCTTTTCAACAACTATCTTCTTTTTCCAAGCCTAACTGTCATATCTACACAAATCTAAAAAACTACATACTAATTACATTAATTATGATAAATCTCCAGGTATTGCCTGTTTTCCAACCGCCTCTCCCTTTGAGGTGCTCAAATATTTGTGACCACTTGTAAGCCCTACGGCCGGGTGTGGCCCCCTTCGGGGTGGAGGTGAGCGTGACTTCTCAGCATTTTCCAGGATCACTAATGGGGAAATCAACTGCAATCTTTATGTGTGTTTTTTAACAAGAAGTCTCTGGTTAAGCAAGTCTATTTGACGGAGAGGGTAAATATGAAGTGACTACCATTCCTTTACATTAATGTATGAATAACTATGATTGTGTATTATATTGTAGATGATTTAAATCTGTCTTTTATGTACTTATAGAAATATCAGAACCCCCTGAGGAAGACCGTACTACAATTAGGTTGAAATGCATTGGGACTTTTTTTCTCCAGCACATTGGACAGTACTACCACAATTCTATCATTACAAGCTAACATTTTGAACTTGTACTTTTTTTTGGTATTGTCTACTCCTTTTTTCCCTTTTATCCCAATCAAATAATCTCGCACAGTGTAAACCAGAGCTCATGTTTTAACTTTTGTATGGTATTGTCTAATTGTCTTTTGATAATAAAAGTATCCAGTTTTTACAACTAATTTTTGTGACTCTCAATTGCTGCTTTAAAACCCCATGGGGAACTTCTTTCTCTTTTTTTGGATTTATTATCCGGGGTGTGCAGTCTCTCAGACTCCACATATGTGTCATATCATGCTATAATCAGGAAACAGAAGGCATTATGAATGATATCCTGCATGCAGCACTTCAAAGGATAGCTAGTGTGGATAGGCCACAGCAATGATTGAGCTATAGAGCCTGTGTCTCTATGTGGCAGTATCTGTTGTAAATCTTGAACTCGAGTAACTGGCAAGAAACAACAAGTGGAATTGTAATATGTAGCTGTGTGATATGGGCTAAAGTGGTTGTAAAAGCCTTAAGGGTTTTCACCTTAGGGCATTCTATGCCTTAAGGTGAAAAACATTCTGTGTTGCAGTGCCCCCTCCCTCCTCCTTTTCCTTACCTGAGCTCGATCCCATCCAGCGATGTACATGAGCACAGCGGCTCCAGCCCCTGTCTCTCTCCTCATTGGACAGATTGATAGCAGTAGGAGCCATTGGTTGCTGTCTATCAAATCCTGTGATGCAGGGGGGGCAGGGCCGAGTCCCACTGTCTGTGTCAATGGACGCAGCAGCGGGACTTGGGAGTGAGCCCGCCTGAGTGCCCCTATGGAAAGCAGCTTTCCGTGGGGGCAAATGATGAAGAGGATGAGCCTGAAGCGCCGGCGGGGGACCCCAGAGGAAGAGGATCGGGGCTGCTCTGTGCAAAAGCATTACACAGAGCAGGTAAGTAAAGACATGTTTGCTATTTTAATAATAATTAAAAAAAATCTTTACAACCACTTTAAATAACCTCTCACCCAGTCCTCTATGGTAGCGATGGGGAACGATGGCTTTGCTGATGTTGGGGGAGGCCCTTTCTCGATATCCTATCCTCCCACAAATGCAGTGGTGCCAATGGTGATGATCAATGTGTCTGCCTTCAGAATCGACTACCCAGCCCCTCAGTACAATCAGCAATCTGGCAATCCTTTTCCCCGCTTTCCGGCTCAATCTGTTCCAGCCTGTGGACTCCTGGATCAACCTTCACTCTCACACATCCTGTCTCTTTCCGGGCCTTCTCCTCTCCTCCCCTTTAGGTTCTTGGGCTATCCTTTTTATATGCTCCGACCCCTGTTGCTCACATGGGATTTAAAGTTCTCTTCCAGCTTGTCTGAATGGAAAGGTCCTGCCTGCAAGTTACAGCATTCTTAGCATGGCTGTATTAGATTCTGTGGCCACTAAACTGCAAATCACTGCCATCTTGTTGCCATTTTATAATCTGCAATCAGTAACAATACAGTGTGCTACACTTGCATAACATATTTCTGACCTTTGAATTCTGTACATGACCTAATCCTAAACATTCTGTGCGTTACTTACTTCCAACTCCTACACTCTTGTACGATACTTACTTTTGACCCCTGCACTCTATGCCTTACCTGCACTGCGTTTTACTTTTACCTACACATGACTCCTGCACTCTGTGCCTTAATTTCTACTGGCCTTGGCATTCTGTGTTACTGCATGCTGCAATTATTATTACTGACCTCTACACTCTGTTAATTACTACTGATCACTGCACTCTATGTTTTGCTTACACCTGACCACTGCACTCTATGCATTACTTACTTCTGACATTTCAAGCTGTGCATCTTCTTCCTGACCTTTGTACTCTGTGCGGTACTTACCCCTGATTTCTTCACTCCTTGCTTTACCTACTCCTGTACACACGGTCGGATTTTCCGACGGAAAATGCGTGATAGGACCTTGTTGTCAGAAAATCCGACCATGTGTGGGCTCCATCACACATTTTCCATTGGAATTTCCGACACACAAAGTTTGAGAGCAGGCTATATAATTTTCCCACAACAAAATCCGTTGTCGGAAATTCTGATCGTGTGTACACAAATCCGACGCACAAAGTGCCACTCATGCTCAGAATAAATTAAGAGACAAAAGCTATTGGCAACTGCCCCGTTTATAGACCCGACGTACGTGTTTTACGTCACCGCGTTCAGAACGATCGGATTTTCCGACAACTTTTTGTGACCGTGTGTATGCAAGACAAGTTTTAGCCAACATCCGTCGGAAAAAATCCATGGATTTTGTTGTCAGAATGTCCGATCAATGTCCGACCGTGTGTACGGGGCATGTGTGTTCCTTGCTCCTAACACCTGCACTTTGTGCATTACTTACTTCCAACTTTTGCACTCTGTGTGTTACTTACCTGTACTCTTTGTTTTACCTACTCATGACCACTGAATCCTGTGCATTACATCCTACTGACTTTCGCGCTTTGTGCGTTACCTACTATTGAGCAGTGTACCCTGTGATAATTACTCCTGACCACTGCACTCTGTCTGTTGCTTACTTCTGACCTGACCCCTGCACTCTGTGTATTATTTAGTTCTGACCTCTGTACTTTGCAATACCTACTCCTGACCCCTGCACACTTTATGCTACATTTTGGCTCTGTGTCTTCTTTACCCCTGACCTTTACACTCTGTGCATTACTTACTCCTGATTTTTATACTCTGTGAATTACTTTCTCCTGGCCCTGCAATCTGTGTGTCAGAGAACAGTCTGCAGAAGAACTGGCACATCTGCTAATGCCCAGGAGAATCGCAGATTGGCACATACAGTACCTTGAAAAAGTATTCATACCCCTTGAAATGTTCCACATTTTGTCATGTTACAAACAAAAACGTAAATGTATTTTATTGGGATTTTATGTGATAGACCAACAAAAGTGGCACATAATTCTGTAGTAATGGGAAAACGATTAATGTTTTTCAACATTTTTTTACAAATAAATATGTGAAAAGTGTGGTGTACATTTGTATTCAGCCCCCTCAATAGTCAATACTTTGTAGAACCACCTTTCACTGCAATTACAGCTTCAAGTCTTTTTGGGGATGTCTCTACCAGCTTTGCACATCTAGAGAGTGACATTTTTGCCCATTCTTCTCTGCAAAATAGCTCAAATTCTGTCAGATTGGATGGAGAGTGTCTGTGTTGGTCTATCACATAAAATCCCAATAAAATAAATTTACGTATTTGGTTGTAACATGACAAAATGTGGAAAACGTCAATGGGGTATGAATACTTTTTCAAGGCACTGTAGAAATTCACTAATGCTAATACGCATACGGACACAAACAGCTGCGAAGATTCATGTGCCATTGTGCCAATTGCTACCTTACTCCTGGCTGTTTTCCATGCATGACTTCTGGCCTGGCTCCTGACTCTCCCTTCTGCCAAGTTTCACCTGGTACCCCTGAGGGACTCCTGCCCAGCAGTGTATCCTGCTCATCAGCCGCCAATCAGTGGACATCCCCTTATCACCTCAGCCTTTTGCAGCTGGCAACCCCTGCTTCTCTGAGCATAGTACTCCCTGTTACCACCTTCAGGGGCGCTCTGCACTTAACTGCAAAGGAAGCCCTCTCAGCACTTCGGCCTCCGACCAAGTACGTGACACTGTGCGTTACTTACCTGTACTCTTGTTTTACCTACTCATGTCCCCTGCTCTCTATACATGGCATACTACTGACTTTTGCACTCTGTGCATTACCTAATATTGACTCCTGCACTACTGAACCTTACAATCTGCTGTAATTACTCCTGACCACTGCACTCCTGTGCTTTACTTACTCCAGACCCCTGCACTATGTGCATTACTTGCTTTTGACCTCTGCACTCTGTAATACTAACTCCTGACCTTTGCAGTCTGTGTATTACTTACTCCTGACCCCTGCACTCTGTGTATTACTTACTCATGACCCTTGAACTCTGTGCATTATGTACCATTGATTTCTGCATGCTGTACGTTACTTACTACTGACCTCTACACTCTGCATTAATAACTTCTGACTCCTGAACCCTGTGCCTTATTTACCCCTGATGTTTGCACTCTGTGCATTACTTACACCTGATCTCTGCACTCTGCATTTCTTACTCCTGAACCCTGCATTCTGTGCATTACTTTCTCCTGACAGTTTCATTTTGTGTGTTAATTACTCCTGACTGTTGCACTCTATGCATTACTGCTGATCCCTGCAAACTACTTCTGACATTTACAGTCTATTATTCCTAAACCCCTGTACTCTGTGTGTTAATTAGCCCTGACCCCTGCACTCTGTGACTTACTTCCTTCTGACCCCTGTGCTCTCTGCATTACTTACGCCTGACTTCTGCACTCTGTGCATTACCTACTCCTGACCACTGCACTCTATGCGTAACTTACTCCTGATCCCTGCACTCCATGTAATACTTACTCATTACCTCTGACTATGTGCATTATGTACGATTGACGTCTGCATGCTGTAAGATACTTACTACTGATCTCTGCACTCTGCATTATCTTACTGTTGATCCTGCACACTGTGTTACTACTGACCTCTTCACTTTGAATTAATACCTCCTGACTCGTGCACCCTGTGCATTACTTACCCCTGATGTTTGCACTGTTGCACCTGATGTTTGTGCAATACTTACTCCTGACCTCCGCATTGTGCATTACTTTCTCCTGACATTTTTATTTTGTGTGTTAATTACTCCTGCCCCGTACAGGCTGTGCATTACTTCTTACCTTTGCATTCTGTACATTATGTACTGCTGATCCCTGCACCTTTACGTTATCTACTCTTGACATCTACACTCTACATTCATTATTCCTGATCCCTGTACTCTGTGCATTATTTACTTCTGACCTCTGCACTCTATGCATTATCTATTCCTGTCTATGTGTGTAACTTATTCCTGATCTTTGCAGTCTGTGTTTTATTTACTATTGACCCCTACACACTGTATATTACTTACTCATGACCCCTGAGCTCTCTGCATTTTGTACTATTGACTACTGCATTCTCTGCATTACATTCTACTGACCTCTGCACTGGCATGCAAAGCGCACCGCTATTCGCCTTATCCCTGCTGCACCCATCCCACCCTCATTTAAAAGTGTGCATGATCAGTATAGTGTAACCAGATTAGATTTAGAAAACCTGGTCATCTTAAATCAGGTACCAATGAAACCTGTTACCTAAGTCAGACAGAGGATGTGCAATTTTAAAAATGAGCTTCTTATTGATATTGCTTTAACCACTTTCTGAACGCGCTATAGCCGAATGTCTATACTGCTGATCACAGACTGAGGTAAAGAGCCAAACAGCGTCTCTTTACCACGTGATCAGCTATGTCCAATCACAGCTGGTCATGGATCTAAACAGAAGCTGGTTATTGGCACTCCTTTCCTCATGCTGACAACATGAGGAGAGGAGAAGAGAGCCGATAACCAGCTTCTCAAAAAGGGACATGTACACTGATAATCAGGGCACTGATTCAGTGTCCTGATTATCAGTGCAGTCCCAAGAGTGCCCACCAGTGCTGCCAATCTGTGCCCACCAGTGCTGCCAATCAGTGCCCATCAGTGCTGCCTACCAGTGCCCATCAGTGCTGCCTATCAGTGCAGCCTCAGCAGTGCCTCCACATCAGTGCCCACCAGTTCCGCCTCATCATCAGTGCCTATCAGTGCCCATCAATGCCCATCAGTGCGGCCTCATCAGTGCCCCAACCATTTGCCCATCAGTGCGGCCTCATCAGAGCCCATAAGTGCAGCCTCATCAGCACACATTAGTGAAGGAGAAAAATTACCTGTTTGCAAAATGTTTTTTTTTTTTTTCAGTCTTTGTTTATTTACCAAAAAAAAAAAAAACCCAGTGGTGATTAACCACTTGACAACTGGGCACTTAAACCCCCCTTGTGATAAGACCAATTTTCAGCTTTCAGTGCTCTCACATTTTGAATGACAATTACTCAGTCATGTAATACTGTACCCAAATTAATTTTTTGTCCTTTTTTTCATACAAATAGAGCTTTCTTTTGGTGGTATTTGATCACCTCTGGGTTTTCTATTTTTTGCGCTATAAATGAAAAAATTAGCATAAATTACATATCTAACTTGTTGATTACCTATTACACTTTTGAAGGCCCTGGAGCACCAGGACAATGACACGTGACACTGATGTGGCACTGATGACAGATGGTACTGATACATGGCACTGATGGCACGTGACACTGATGTGGCACTGATGACAGATGGCACTAATACGTGGCGCTGATGACACGTGACACTGATGCCAGATGGCACTAATATGTGGCACTGATGACATGTGGCACTGATGACAGATGGCACTTATATATGGCACTGATGACAGATGGCACTAATATGTGGCACTGAAGACAGATGGCACTAATACGTGGCACTGATGACAGATGGCACTAATACGTGGCACTGATGACACTGATGACAGATGGCACTGATACGTGGCACTGATGACACATAACACTGATAACAGATGGCACGTGACACTGACAGGTGGCACTGATGACAGATGGCACTGATACATGGCACTGATGACACGTGACACTGATAACAGATGGCACGTGACACTGACAGGTGGCACTGGGGACAGGTGGCACTGGGGGCAGGTGGCACTGGAGTCAGGTGGCACTGGGGACAGATGGCACTGACAGGTGGCACTGGGGACAGGTGGCACTGGGAACAGATGGCACTGATAGGTGGCACTGGGGACAGATGGCGCTGATAGATGGAACTGGCGACAGTTGGCACTGATAGGTGGCACTGGGGATAGTTGACACTGATAGGTGGCACTGGGGACAGATGGCACTGATAGGTGGAACTGGCGACAGTTGGCACTGATAGGTGGCACCGGGGATAGTTGACACTGATAGGTGGCACTGGGGACAGATGGCACTGACAGGTGGCACTGAGGACAGATGGCACTGATAGGTGGCACTGTGTTGTGTTAGTGTGGCACTGTGATGTGTTATTTTTTCACTCACGCTGCAGCAGGAAGCTCTCCTTCCTCACACGCGGTCTCTGTGTGAGAAGGGAGAGCTGGCGATGAGCTCATATGTTTACATATGAGATTAGTTCTCATTGGACGCTCAGATTGAGTGCTAAATGGCCGCTGTGAGTGGCCGTTTAGCATGATCTGTGATTGGCTGTGTCCAAGGGACACGGCCAACACAGATTTCCCTCGATGCGCGCCCACGGTGGTGCGCAGGGAGGATGTAAACAGGAGGACATCCAGGGACGCCCTCCCGGCAACTGAGCGCCGTGCTGTAGTTGTCTTTCGGCTATAGCACGGGTGCAAGGTGGTTGAATACCACCAAAAGAAAGTGTTTTATCACTCTATTTGTGTGAAAAAGATGATAAAAAAAATTGTGTACAGTGTTGCATGACTGTGTAATTGTCATTCAAAATGCAATAGTGCTGAAAGCTGAAAACTGGCCTGGGCAGGAAGGGGGTAAAAGTGCCCAGTAGGCAAGTGGTTAAGAAAAAACAGACACAGCAATGAAAAGAAATCAAAATGCCAAGCTACTGGCAATGTCATCTATTAATGGTGGACCTGCCCAGTGCAAAACTCCTTCTGGTCTAAAGTTTTTTCCTTCTTCATACGTTATTCGGGATCCCATTTTCTAAAGACCCCTGGCTAGCCCTATTGCATTTCAAACCTCCTGGTGTTACTAAGAGATTGTTCAAACATACTCATTTCGTCCTTTTAGCTTCTAAAATGACCACAGCAAGGGCATGGGAAAAAACAATTCACCCACTTCTCTGAAGTCAAATCCTGAATAAGTCTGAACCTATCTGAGCTGTCAAACCCAACAGTCAATCATAGGCAGAGGAGGTATTCCCTGCCCCAAAGCACGCCCCTTGTATAGCTTTGGCTGCTGGATGGGGAATGCCTCTGCTGCCTACACTATGATCAGCTGTTAGCTTTAAGAACTTCCAAGTGGGTTTCCTTATTTCATAATATTAAATCATGTCAAAACATGCCTGAGCTCGTTGGGGCAGAGATCAATGCCAATATAATGCTGGAGGCAGATCCCTGTTTCCAGGGGTAGGAGGACTGTGACTGGCTACTGCTAAGGATGATCAAGTCATTCTAGCCCTGCCTACTAGACATAGGGAAAAGAAGGAAGGGTGCCTATGTGGTGGACAGAGGGAACTTCACAGTCCAGGGAGATTGGTAAGCTGTGTAGGAGAGGGTTGTGTGGCTGTATTTTGAGATAGAGGGCCACTTACTACTGACCTTTGAACCATGCACCACTAACTACTAAACTCTGCACTTCTTACTACTGACCCTTGAGCTCTACCTCATTTACTACTTAACTTTGCACCACTTACTACAGACCCCTGAACACACTGCACACAGGCCCACTGCTTTCAGAAACCCCCCCTGCAGCATTGGCTCTGAACTCTGTGTTACTTACTCCTGAACTCCACTTCACTTACTACTGACCTCTGAGCTGAGCCTCAGTTACAACTGTCCTCTGAATTCTGCATCACTTACTACTGGCCCTGAACTCTGTGTCATTTACTCCTGACCTTTGAAATCTGCCTCACTTTTTACTGACCTCTGAACTCCACCTTCGCTTACCACTGACCCCTGAACTCTGTATCACTTACTCCAGACCCCTTAACTCTGAATCATGTACTTCTTGCTCCTAAACTCTGCAACACTTGGGGCGTGTCCAAGATGGTGCTGGAAGCAGACGTGTTTTAGATGAGCTCCTGACTCCGGCCTACGATCCTGTCTCTATCCTGGTTTAGACTGACTATTTACAACCCGCCCTTCTCCGGACTCTCTGCAGGAGTGCTGGGCGATGCTCAAAGGCAAACATGTCGGCCAGAAGAATTCAGTGACTACTGTGAGTACCTTGCCCGTGCCGGGGCCTACCACCAGCTTGACACAGAACATGGAGACACAGACTGACTCTACGTCTGATGGCGCCATCCAGGCCAGCTCTGCAGCCTTTGACGCCCTGATGTTGGCCATTACGACATGCCAGTCTACACTGACAAAAATAGAACATGTGCAGACTGAAACAGCCCTTATCCGTAGGGACATGGATACATTTTGAGACCGGTGGAGAGACGGAGGTGGGTCTCTGAGACAGATGACGTACAGAGGGACCACCACGCGGACCTACAGGCCCTGAAACTCAAAGTAAAATACCTAGAGACCAGAGCCGAGGATGCCGAAATTCAGAACCTCTGCAACAACTTGCGGGGTCCTGGGTCTCCCTGAGGGCACTGGGGGCGCTGAGGGGACTGATCCTGTAACTTTCAAAACAATTGCTTCCAACCCTTCTGCCCAGGGCCAAATTCTCTCTGCCCTTCTCTATTGAACGTGCCCACCGAATGCCAGTGACTAGAGGCCCTTCCCTCCCCCTCCCCCCAGCTTCTTGACCCCTTCTCTCACCTTTGGTAGCATACACCAGTTATCAATAGGTTAGGAAAGAATACTTGCTCCTATCTGCCCCCTGTCCCCAACTATTGGTTTCCAAATACAGGTATAATTTGTATGGTATGTTTAGATTACCCTGTACAAGAATTTTGAACTCAATGGCGACCTCATGCCTAAATTATTATCAGGATCTGTAACACCATGTCAGATGTCAGTATTTATCTGCTGACCTTGATCTGTATTTGTTTGTCTAATAAAACTTCTTCCGTTAAAAAAAAAACTCTGCAACACTTACTCTGACCCCTGAATTCAACCTCACCTATTACTAACCCCTAAACTCTGAATCATTTCTCCTGACCTCTAAGCTCTGCTTCACTTATTCCTGACCTCTGTGCTCCGCCTCAATGCTGACCTTACTCTGTCCTGAGGCATAAAGGTTTTGGAGAAATTTGTGTCTAGTGTCAGACCCTGGTATTCCAGTCTGTGAAATGGGTCTAGCAATGACTTCTGAGGTTAAATACAGAATACAGAAGATTAAAGATCGAAGCTCTGCAGAACCTGAACCATCTGTTGGATGTTGGCTGACAGGGTGGGGAGGACCAATCCATTAAAGGGAGATTGGCCAGATACCCCACGACATGAACTCCCTGAGAATGGAGCAAAGCAAAAACTGGGCCTTTCGCCTTTATGAAAATCTAGAGGGCCATGAATAAGACAAAGGGGTGGTATGGGTGGTCGTAAAATGAAGATAGTGTTGAAGAGATGGAAAAAAGTAAATATACAGCCTCTCAGCTATCTATTGATACTAGAAAATCCCCCAAAAAGAGAGGCAGTCACTGGCCTGGCATCGTCCATGCAAAACTTCTGAACCTATAGTAACAAGATGAGCATTTTCAGGTTCAGAATGGGGAAAACTCCTCCATTTGGCTAGGAACCCATGAAGAGGTTTGAGTAGAAACCCTGAAAATATGCCCCTGTTGAAACAGGGGTAGTGATCCTTTGATACAAAATCTGTTGGACAGTGGGGTGAATTTGAGAGGAGGAAGAGTGCATAACTCCAGTTTCTAACCCCTGGAAACAACACTCAGGACCCATGCGCCTGAGAAGTTCTTGAACCAGAAAGCTTAGAAGGGCAACAGGCGTCCCCCACTTCTCAAAGGGTGTTGGCTGGTTTGGAAGGCCATGTCTTCTTGCAAATGTTTGTTCCTGTCTTACATTTAACACTTAAAAACCAGTCTCCATAAAGGACAAGCTCAATCAACACGTGAACTAGAAAGGTTTTAGCTATTGTAGGGAATTTTAGGGACTCCGTGCTATGAAGAGCATACAGCTTCAATCATCATAACAATATTCTCCTTCAGTATTGCAAAGATTTAGAAACATTTCTGTAGCAGGCTGATCAGAAACTTCAGAAGGCACGGATTCTTCCTCAGCAGATGCCTCCTTTTCTAGTGCCATGTCAGGCTCTAGGCTAAAGTGAAAGACTAAAGCCAGAGGTAGAAGGGGCATGGCAATGACTCCTGTAGTCTAAGGCCTCAACAACACCAAAAATCTGTCCATGAACTCCAACATTGTGCCAGAAATTCCTCTCTGGATAAAAGGAACGATGCTGGAGTGTCCTATGGGTTGGCAGAATGACCAGAGGAAAGCAGAGAGTCAGAATCGGCCATCAAAGGAGCGGGTACCAGTGCCATGAATCGATGTTCTACAACACCCAATAGAGCTAAGGGCTGAGCCTGAGCTTTTGAGTCCATCCGGACCCTTATCTTTCTGCTTATTGCCAGTCATGTATATAAAATGTCCCTGATGGGGTACTCAAAACTAGGGATGGGCGAACGGTTGGGCCCAAGCATAAGTTCAGGCCGAACTTTGGTTGTTCGGATGTTCTGCGAACACCGAACAATATGCGGTGTTCTGGGAAAATTCGAAACACCGTTAAAGTCTATGGGACACTAACATGAAAAATCAAAAGTGCTAATTTTAAAGGCTTATATGCAAGTTATTGTCATAAAAAGTGTTTGGGGACCTGGGTCCTGCCCCAGGGGACATGTATCAATGCAAAAAAATTTTTTTAAAACCGGGTTTTTTTTGGGAGCAGTGATTTTTTTAATGCTTAAAGTGAAACAATAAAAATGAAATATTCCTTTACATATCATGCCTGGGAGGTGTTTCTATAGTATGCCTGTAAAGTAGCGCAGTTTTTCCGGGTTTAGAACAGTACCACAGCAAATTGATATTTCTAAAAAAATTGTCATTAAAAACTGCTCACGGCTGTAATGAATTGTCGGGTCTCTGCAATATAGATAAAACTCATTGAAGGGTCCCCCCAAAATCCATACCAGACCCTTATCCGAGCACGCAACCTGGTAGGCTGCTTTGTATTCTCCTTTTTCTCTCTTCCCTATCTTTCTCCCTCTCCAAATCTATTAGCACAATGTGATGTTATGTGTACATGTAATATTTGTCAATTGCTTTATTTATACTGTACATGCTTGCAGGCTTATTTTATAATGCTCAGTAATGTATTGGAAACCTGCATTTGCTGTATTGTAATCACTGCTTTTTTCCAAAATAGATGACTGGAGTTTAACTTCAATCGTCCAGACAGCAGCCGATGAACTGGATTGCCTACAGCCGTATTCAAATACTTCAATTTTTTTGGGTAATGTTGGTGCCCTTGATGGTCCACCGAGGCTCCACGGTACGCAGGGCCCCATGGTGGCGCGCTTTGTGTGCCGCTTTGGGGCAGTTTCACCCCCTTCATGGGGGTATTTTGGGCGAGTACACCTGTGGTGACAGTCGTTCTCCGCAGCTGCGCACTGGACTTCTCCTTGTCCAGTGCATTCGCCCACTTCCGTGCCGGCGGCCGTGTCGACGTCACCGCGTAATGCGCGGTGACGCCGGACGCCGCATCGGCTGGAGGATTCCCATTGGAGACGAACGTGGGCTTGGATTCGGCAGCACGGGTGATAGGGGGAGACGTCAGTTGACGATCCCCAGCACCTGTGTCTGCCTGTCCCTCTCTCCCTCCTCCTACTGCCCAAACATCCTGGCCCTGATTGGTCCCCCCTCAATCCTTGGGCGTATATATGTCTGACTGTGTGAGCAGTCATTGCTTCACAGCCAGTAAACGCCAGAGATCCTTGTGGACACCGACCTACATGCTCACCGCAGGTATTTACATTATACATATTGTTGTTTATCCTCTGCATTGCCATCAGCGCTATTTTACTCTAGGGCAGTGATGTCTTTTTGGCTCACTTAACCCCACACCTTCAGTGCATGTAGTCTTATTGCCATCCACTATTTTTATATTTTTATTAGATGTCCGTCCCCATCCATTAGGGATATCCCCGTGAGCATTGTTGGACCGCCCAGGTGCATCCACTTATCCTGGTTATACCGATTTAGCTTGGATTTTCCAGCTATCATTTTCAACTATATGATAGTGTTTTTTCCTAATTATGGATATACTCTGAAAATATGGCTAAGCAATATCCAAGTCCGGACGCTCTGTCTGCTGGTGTGTAAAGTAAAAATACAAATTACTGTGATGTAAGTATAGATCACCTCTATTTATCTTACATGTACCATTCTGTTGCCATAAACCAATCGGTTTGTTATTAATACATATTAATATACACACTATCTATTAT
The DNA here is from genome assembly GCF_042186555.1 of Aquarana catesbeiana. Lineage (NCBI taxonomy): Eukaryota > Metazoa > Chordata > Amphibia > Anura > Ranidae > Aquarana > Aquarana catesbeiana. Next base: position 362,154,570 of record NC_133327.1, on the reverse strand, counting down.
ATGCTTTTCTTTCAATAGAAATGAAGCAGCACGTCTGTTTTTTACCCCTGAAGAAGGAAATATACATCATTTAAAAATCCCTCTCTTTGCTCTCTGAAACATGTTGGGTTTTCTGGCATATATGCATAAAAATTAGTGCGGCGCTGAAAAGTTCAAAATGAAATTGAAGAGTGGGAGGAATCCAATCACCAAATATATTGTGCAGATGTAGAAAGAGTCACTTGTCACCAAGTGGTAATGTAGTCTGCTTACCAGAAGGTGTTAAGGATTAGGCATAGATGATAAATTCTCAATAGCATCCAGCAAATCCAGCCCACTGGAACCCCTCATCAGACCACAACATCTGTGGGATTTCCTTCACATATAAACATCTCCCAATGGTCACTTCAGAATTAGGCATTCAGGCATGTAGTCATCATATATCCAAGAAAAGAAAATGAAGGACCCATAGTGAAGCCCGTAATGATAGATAAAAACACTTTTTATTGTAGTAACTTACAGTTGAAGCTTAAAACAGCATGCATCAATGATAGGAACAAACGGCTGCAGCAATCAGCGTACGGATATCAGCCTGCCTGACATGTTTCATCATAACAGATGTCTTTGTTATCTACGAACTTTGCTGGCCGCTTGCTTTTTACAGTTCAGCGCAAATTTTTACTTGTTTTTTGCCATTTCTGGCATATATGCCCCACTAGCCGAACTTTATGTTTTTGATCTGTGGTGCATTTCCAGCTCAGCGGCTATTTCATTTTCTGTAGTTTCTATTGTACATTGTTTTTAGGTGATTTTTGTACAAGATATTTTTGTATTGTTTATTACTATTTTTGTACCAATAAAATATACATACTTTTTACTTATGGGTATACCCTCATTTACTCTTCTCTGCATCCGCAATATCCTTGGGGCTTCCTTCTTTTCTCCATGCACGAAAAGAAGAGGTGACGAGAGAGCGCCCCCCCTCCTGAACCGTACCAGGCCACATGCCCTCAACATAGGGAGGGTGCTTTGTGGTAGCCCCCAAAGCACCTTGTCCCCATGTTGATGTTGACAAGGGCCTCATCCCCACAAACCTTGCCCGGTGGCTGTGGGGGTCTGCGGGCGGGGGGCTTATTGGAATCTGGAAGCTCCCTTTAACAAGGGGACCCCTGGGTCCCGGCCCCCCCGTGTGAAATGGTAACGGATAAATTGTTCACAAAAAGTGTCAAAATGTAAAAAAAAAACAGAACACAGCTTGGGGACAAGCTCAGCAGAAACACAAAAGGCAAAGATGGAAACTCAACAAGCAAGGGCAGATTCCCAATTAAAGACACAAAAGGCAAAGATGAAAGCTCAACAAGCAGAGGCAGATTTCCAATTAGAAACACAAAGGGCAAAGATGAAAGCTCAACAAGCAGAGGCAGATTCCCAATTAAAGACACAAAAGGCAAGGATGAAAGCTCAACAAGCAGAGGCAGATACCCAATGAAAGATTCTACAAATGGAAAAGAGGAAGCAGTTGCCCTAGCAAGGCTGAGAGCCCTCGAACAAGCAATGGAAGAAAGTGCTAACTCAGACTGGTTCATCCCAGAGGAACTGCAAGACCCAGTTGAACGCACCAGTGAATATGTACTAAAGCATAATGTTTGCAATGATACAGAGTTATCTCCTGTACGTCTTACCAACAACACTGTTCTGACTCTCAACAGAGAGACCTCTCGGCTCCAAATGCCTGAGCCTCTTCAAGTCTACAATACAAGTGCATCTATGCAGCAAACCGCATCACCTCTTGCTGACAACAAGGTGACTTCCAGTGACAAGCCGAAGCTCAAGCCAGAGCCAGCACAAACCTTAGGGACTACACCACAGTTAAACACTCCTGCAACATAATTTCATCCTGGTAAACCTCACCCTATTTCACCAGAGAACTTTCACACCTGAGGGGTTCCACAAGTTACTTTGGCAGCGAAGAGTGAGAGATCAGACTTGAATGTCTTCGCCAGATATATGGTACGCTGTGAGCTCATTACCACTACCCTCTCAAGGTTTGATGACTGTCTGGAGAGATACAGGGCCTGGAGATCAACCTTCAGAGCTGCCATTGCTGATCTCAACCTTACTACCAAGGAGGAGCTTGATTTGCTCATAAAGTGGCTGGGGCAAGAATCTGCAGATCGTGTTAAAAGACTGAGAACAGTGCATGTTGACCACCCAGATGCAGGTCTTGTTGCTGCATGGGCAAGACTTGAGCAAGCCTATGGTAGCCATAGAAAGCGAAAGAAAAAGAAATTCAAGAAACTGCAAAACTTCCCAAAAATAGGGAACAAAGACTATCGCAAGCTCCAAGATCTGAGTGATCTCCTCATGGAGCTGGAGTTGGCAAAGACAGACCCACGTCTACCTGGACTAAGCTTTCTGGACACTGCTCATGGTGTCAATCCAGCGGTGTCTAAACTGCCATATGGCCTGCAAGAAAAATGGGCACAACAGGACTCAAGGTACAAAAGAGACTATAACATATCTTTTCTTCCATTCGCATATTTTTGCAGGTTCACCAGTGATCAAGCCTAGACGAGAAACGATCCAAGCTTCAGCTTAATTGAACCCAACTTGCCTGCTTCATAATCATCATCTTCATCAAGGTATGATAACATAGCAGCTAAACATAGAGACTTTAATAGATCAATATCTGTTAAAAGGACAGACATCTCACCACCCGTATCCTCTCCTGCTCAGCAGAGCGAATCGGGTGACAGAGATAAAGACCCTAATCGTCAGTGCCCTATTCACAAGAAGCCTCACCCCCTAAAGAAATGTCATGGGCTTAGGGCAAAGACGTTACAAGAGCGCAGGGAGAATCTTCAGAAACTTGGACTATGCTACAGGTGCTGTGCTTGTTATGGACATTTTGCTAAAGACTATAAAGTTGTCATCAAGTGCACAGAATGCAGTAGCGACAGACATGTTACAGCTATGCATCCGGGCCCACTCTCAGATAATCCACAGCAGCCTCCTTCCTCTAGCCCTGTCTTAAGTCATGGCGGGGAGCAACAAGGTCATGCTCCAGCCACAGCTAACATTTCTTCTTCATGCACAGAAGTTCTGATGTATATAGTGATATTTACCATGCCAGACGGGGAGTGTGCTGCCCCAACGGGGCATAGAATTGATATAGATTGTTTTCCTAACCATTTTCTATGGACTTTTATATTTAGTTCACATGCTGCCATCTACTGACCTTTTGTGGTATTGCACTTGTTTCTTATGTTCTTTTTCCCTGATGTTATGACACACTTCCTTTATATGTAATGCTCCACCCTTCTTCCTGTGATTGTACTTCCTGTGTCATGGATGCAGCTACAAGCCACATGTAGCAGGGCACATGTATTCTGCATTGTAAGCTACAGACAATATCATCTTTTGACCGCATAAATACTACAACCTATTCATCTGTTTGTATCCTGTCATCTGCTGTAACCTGATATTCAGAATAAAAACACCTTTGTGGATGGAATCGGTATTTGGTGAGTTCCAAATATCTAATGGGGATTGTCCTCAGTGATTATATCTTATACAGGCCAGGCATAGAGGTCTCACAAGGGATAAATCGCTTCACAACAATCGGAGTCAGAATACCCTGGGTGAATATTTAAAGGGCTTCTGTCCAGTACGCACAACTTTAGTAGCAGGAATAAGACAGATTTAACCCAATCCAAGCCTCACCCTCTATGGTGGGTATCACCAGGCCCAGATTGGTCATAGGGCAAACCGGGCACTTGCCCGGTGGTATGCGGCTGCCGGGGCCGCCAGGCTGAAAGTCCTTGCGGGGCCCAAGGCAGCTAAACTGCTCTTTGAGCCCGCGCTGCTCATCCAGCCTCTCCACGGCCTCCCGGCTGCCAGTTAAGCTCAGCAATTGGCGCCGGGGAAGAGGAGCTAGATGACACGCCTTCGGCCTCTCCGCGGCTACACACCTGCTGCAGACACCTTGGGGCCAGATAACAGAAAACGTGAGTGCGCCCCCCCGTAACCTGGATAGGAGGAGCAGTGGGGGGCGGCTGCATATAGTACAATCATTCTCTTCACCTTCCTCCTGCATTATCGGAATGCCTGCAAGATGTAGAGGAGAAGCAGGCATTCCGAGACTGCAGGAAGAAGATGGAGAAAATGATTGTTCTATATGCAGCCGCCCCCACAGCTCCTCCTATCCTGCTTCTTTCTGCTGCCCCCCTGGGTTCTCCACCCCATCCATACTCTTTGCCTCCTCGTGCTCTCCACCTCCCCATGCTCTCCACCTCCCCCCATGCTCTCTGCTGCCATCCCTCCACCTCCTCCCATGCTCTCCGCCACCCTCCCTGTGCTCTCCGCCTCCCCCCTTGCTCTCCACCGCTCTTCCTGTGCTCTCCACATCCCCCCATGATCTCCGCTGCCCTCCCTGTGCTCTCCACCTCCCCCCATGCTCTCTGCTGCCCTCCCTGTACTCTCTGCCTCCCCTCATGCACTCCGCTGCCCCCCGTGCTCTCCACCTCCCCCCATGCTCTCTGCTACCCCCCCAGTGCTCTCCACCTCCCCCCATGCTCTCTACCGCCCCCTGTGCTCTCCACCTCCCCCCATGCTCTCCACCTCCCCTCATGCTCTCCACATTACCCCCATGCTCTCTGCTGCCCCCCTGTGCTCTCCACATCACCCCCACGCTCTCCGCTTCCCCCTGTGCTCTCCACCTTCCCCCATGCTTTCCGCCACCCTCCCTGTGCGCTCCGCCTCCCCCCATGCTTTCCGCCACCCTCCCTGTGCTCTCCACCTCCCCCAATGCTCTCCGCCGCCCTCCCTGCACTCTCCACCTCCCCCCATGCTCTCCATCGCCCTCCCTGTTCTCTCCACCTCCCCCCATGCTCTCCGCTGCCCTCCTTGTGCTCTCTGCCTCTCCCCATGCTCTCCGCCCCCCCATGCTCTCCGCTGCCCCCCTGCACTCCACCTCCCCCCATGCTCTCTGCTGCCCTCCCTGTGCTCTCCACCTCCCCCCATGTTCTCTGCCCCTCCAGTGCTGTCCACCTCCCCCCATGCTCTCCACCGCCCCCCCAGTGCTCTCCACCTCCCCATGCTCTCTGCTGCCCCCCTGTGCTCTCCACCTCCCCCCATGATCTCCACCTCCCCCCATGCTCTCCACCTCCCCCATGCTCTGCCACCCCCGTGCTCGTCACATCACCCCCATGCTCTCTGCCACCCCCCGTGCTCTCCACATCACCCCTATGCTCTCTGCCAACCCTGTGCTCTCCACATCACCCCCATGCTCTCCACTGCCCCCCTGTGCTCTCCACATCACCCCCATGATCTACGCTTCCCCCCCCTGTGCTCTTCACCACCCCCATGCTCTCCGTCGCCCTCCCTCCACCTCCCCCATGCTCTCCTCCACCCTCCCTGTGCTCTCCACTGCCCTCCCTGTGCTCTCCCCGTCCCCCCATGCTCTCCGCCACCCTCCCTGTGATCTCCACCTCCCCCCATGCTCTCCGCCGCCCTCCCTGTGATCTCCACCTCCCTCCATGCTCTCCGCCGCCCTCCCTGTGCTCTCCACCTCCCCCCATGCTCTCTGCCACCCTCCTTGTGCTCTCAACCTCCCCCCATGCTCTCCGCTGACCCCCGTGCTTTCCACCTCCCTCCACGTTCTCTGCCCCCCCAGTGCTCGCCACCTCCCTTCATGCTCTTTGCTGCCCCCTGTGCTCTCCACCTCCCCCCCATGCTCTCCACCTCCGCCTATGCTCTCCACATCACCCCAATGCTCTCCGCTGTAAAAAAAAAAAATTGGTGTGGGTCCCCCTATAATCCATACCAGGCCCTTCGGATCTGATAAAAAACCCCATGCTCTCCGCTGCCCCCGTAATCTCCACATCACCCCCACATTCTCCGCTTCCCCCTGTGCTCTCCACCTCCCCCCATGCTCTCCGCCGCCCTCCCTGTGCTCTCCACCTTCCCCCATGCTCTCTGCCCCTCCCCCTGTGCTCTCCACCTCCCCCATTCTCTCCACCTCCCCCCATGCTCTCCACCTCCCCCATGCTCTCTGCCACCCCCCTGTGCTCTCCACATTACCCCCATGCTCTCTGCCACCCCCGTGCTCTCCACATCACCCCCATGCTCTCTATCAACCCCGTGCTCTCCACATCACTCCCATGCTCTCCGCTGCCCCCCGTGCTCTCCGCTGCCCCCCCACACTCTCCGCTTCCCCCTGTGCTCTCCACCTCCCCCATGCTCTCCGTCGCCCTCCCTCCACCTCCCCCCATGCTCTCCGCCGCCCTCCCTGTGCCCTCCGCCACCTACCCTGTGCTTCCCCCTCCCCCATGATCTCCGCCGCCCTCCCTGTGCTCTCCACCTCCCCCCATGCTCTCTGCCGCCCTCCTTGTGCTCTCAGCCTCCCCCCATGCTCTCCGCTGCCCCCCGTGCTCTCTGTCCCCCCAGTGCTCTCCACCTCCCCCATGCTCTCTGCCGCCCCCCTGTGCTCTCCACCTCCCCCCATGCTCTCCACCTCCCCCCATGCTCTCCACATCACCCCCATGCTCTCCGCTGTAAAAAAAAATTGCGTGGGGGTCCCCCTAAAATCCATATCAGGCCCTTTGGGTCTGATAAAAACCCCCATGCTCTCGCTGCCCCAGTGCTCTCCACATCACCCCCACATTCTCTGCTTCCCCCTGTGTTCTCTACCTCCCCCATGCTCTGCCACCCCCGTGCTCTTCACATCACCCCCATGCTCTCTGCCACCCCATACTCTCCACATCGCCCCCGTGCTCTCTGCCAACTCTGTGCTCTCTACATCACCCCCATGCTCTCCGCTTCCCCCCTGTGCTCTCCACCACCCCCACTCTCCGTCGCCCCCCTCCACCTCCCCCCATGCTCTCCTTCGCCCTGCCTGTGCTCTCCACCGCCCTCCCTGTGCTCTCCCCCTCCCCCCATGCTCTCCGCCGCCCTCCCTGTGATCTCCACCTCCCCCATGCTCTCCGCCGCCCTCCCTGTGCTCTCCACCTCCCCCCATGCTTTCTGCTGCCCTCCTTGTGCTATCAGCCTCTCCCCATGCTCTCCGCTGCCCCGTGCTGTCCACCTCCTTTCATGCTCTCTGCCCCCCCAGTGCTCTCCACCTCCCCCCATGCTCTCTGCTGCCCCCTGTGCTCTCCACCTCCCCCCATGCTCTCCACCTCCCCCCATGCTCTCCACCTCCCCCCATGCTCTCCACATCACCCCCATGCTCTCCGCTGTAAAAAAAAAAAATTGCGTGTGGGTCCCCCTATAATCCATACCAGGCCCTTCGGGTCTAATAAAACCCCCCATGCTCTCCGCTGCCCCCGTGCTCTCCACATCACCCCCACATTCTCTGCTTTCCCCCTGTGCTCTCCACCTCCCCCATGCTCTCCGCCGCCCTCCCTGTGCTGTCCACCTCTCCCCATGCTCTCTGCCCCCCCCCAGTGCTCTCCACCTCCCCCATGCTCTCTGCCGCCCCCCTGTGATCTCCACCTCCCCCCATGCTCTCAACCTCCCCCCCATGCTCTCAACCTCCCCCCATGCTCTCCACCTCCCCCATTCTCTCTGCCACCCCCGTGCTCTCCACATCACCCCCATGCTCTCTGCCACCCACGTGCTCTCCACATCACCCCCATGCTCTCTGCCAACCCTGTGCTCTCCACATCACTCCCATGCTCTCCGCTGCCCCCCGTGCTCTCCGCTGCCCCCCCACACTCTCCGCTTCCCCCCTGTGCTCTCCAGCTCCCCCATGCTCTCCGCCACTCTCCCTCCACCTCCCCCATGCTCTCCGCCGTCCTCCCTGTGCTCTCCACCACCCACCCTGTGCTCCCCCATGATCTCCGCCGCCCTCCCTGTGCTCTCCACTTCCCCCCATGCTCTCTGCCGCCCTCCTTGTGCTCTCAGCCTCCCCCCATGCTCTCCGGTGCCCCCCGTGCTCTCTGCCCACCCAGTGCTCTCCACCTCCTCCCATGCTCTCTGCCGCCCCCTGTGCTCTCCACCTCCCCCATGCTCTCCACATCATCCCCATGCTCTCCACTGTAAAAAAAAATTGCGTGGGGGTCCCCCTAAAATCCATACCAGGCCCTTTGGGTCTGATAAAAACCCCCATGCTCTCCACTGCCCCCGTGCTCTCCACATCACCCCCACATTCTCTGCTTCCCCCCGTGCTCTCCACCTCCCCCCATGCTCTGCCACCCCTGTGCTCTTCATATCACCCCATGCTCTCTGCCACCCCATACTCTCCACATCGCCCCCGTGCTCTCTGCCAACCCTGTACTCTCCACATCACCCCCATGCTCTCCACTGCCCCCCTGTGCTCTCTACATCACCCCCACGCTTTCCGCTTCCCCCCTGTGCTCTCCACCACCCCCATGCTCTCCGTCGCCCCCTCTCCACCTCCCCCCATGCTCTCCTCTGCCCTGCCTGTGCTCTCCACCGCCCTGCCTGTGCTCTCCTCCACCCACCCTGTGCTCTCTCCCTCCCCCCATGCTCTCCGCCATCCTCCCTGTGATCTCCACCTCCCCCATGCTCTCTGCCGCCCTCCCTGTGCTCTCCACCTCCCCCCATGCTCTCTGCCGCCCTCCTTGTGCTCTCAGCCTCCCCCCATGCTCTCTGCTGCCCCCGTGCTGTCCACCTCCCTCCATGCTCTCTGCCCCCCCCAGTGCTCTCACCTCCCCCCATGCTCTCTGCTGCCCCCTGTGCTCTCCACCTCCCCCCCATGCTCTCCACCTCCCCCCATGCTCTCCACATCACCCCCATGCTCTCCGCTGTAAAAAAAATAATTGCGTGTGGGTACCCCTATAATCCATACCAGGCCCTTCGGGTCTGATAAAAACCCCCATGCTCTCCGCTGCCCCTGTCCTCTCCACATCACCCCCACATTCTCCGCTCCCCCCCTGTGCTCTCCGCCTCCCCCATGCTCTCCGCCACCCTCCCTGTGCTGTCCACCTCCCCCCATGCTCTCTGCCCCCCCCAGTGCTCTCCACCTCCCCCATGCTCTCTGCCACCCCCCTGTGATCTCCACCTCCCCCATGCTCTCCACCTCCCCCCATGCTCTCCACCTCCCCCCATGCTCTCAACCTCCCCCATGCTCTCCACCCCCCCATGCTCTCTGCCACCCCCGTGCTCTCCACATCACCCCCATGCTCTCTGCCACCCCATGCTCTCCACATCACCCCCATACTCTCTGCCAACCCCGTGCTCTCCATATCACCCCCATGCTCTCCGGTGTCCCCCCGTGCTCTCCGCTGCCCCCCCACACTCTCCGCTTCCCCCCTGTGCTCTCCACCTCCCCCATGCTCTCCGTCGCCCTCCCTCCACCTCCCCCATGCTCTCTGCTGCCCTCCTTGTGCTCTCAGCCTCCCCCCATGCTCTCCGTTGCACCTGTGCTCTCCACCTCCCTCCATGCTCTCTGCCCCCCCAGTGCTCTCCACCTCCCCCATGCTCTCTGCCGCCCCCCTGTGCTCTCCACCTCCCCCCCATGCTTTCCACCTCCCCCCCATGCTTTCCACCTCCCCCCATGCTCTCCACATCACCCTCATGCTCTCCGCTGTATAAAAAAAAAATTGTGTGGGGGTCCCCCTAAAATCCATACCAGGCCCTTCGGGTCTGATAAAAACCCCCATGCTCTCCGCTGCCCCCATGCTCTCCACATCACCCCCACATTCTCTGCTTCACCCTGTGCTCTCCACCTCCCCCCATGCTCTCCGCCACCCTCCCTGTGCTCTCCACCTCCCCCCATGCTCTCTGCCGCCCCCAGTGCTGTCCACCTCCCCCCATGCTCTCTGCCACCCCCCAGTGCTCTCCACCTCCCCCATGCTCTCTGCCGCCCCCCTGTGCTCTCCACATCACCCCCATGCTCTCTGCCACCCCCATGCTCTCCACATAACCCTGTGCTCTCCACATCGCCCCTATGCTCTCCGCTGCCCCCCCTGTGCTCTCCACATCACCCCCACGCTCTCCGCTTCCCCCGTGCTCTCCGTCGCCCTCCCCCATGCCCTCCGTCACCCTGCCTGTGCCCTCCCCCTCTCCCCATGCTCTCCGATGCCCTCCCTGTGATCTCAACCTCCCCCATGCTCTCTGCCGCCCTCCCTGTGCTCTCCACCTCCCCCCATGCTCTCCATCGCCCTCCTTGTGCTCTCAGCCTCCCCCATGCTCTCCGCTGCCCCTGTGCTCTCCACCTCCCTCCATGCTCTCTGCCCCCCCAGTGCTCTCCACCTCCCCCCATGCTTTCTGCCGCCCCCTGTGCTGTCCACTTCCCCCCATGCTCTCCACCTCTCCCCATGCTCTCCATATCACCCCCATGCTCTCGGCTGTAAAAAAAAATTGCGTGGGGGTCCCCCTAAAATCCATACCAGGCCCTTCGGGTCTGATAAAAACACCCATGCTCTCCGCTTCCCCCCTGTGTTCTCCACATCACGTCCACATTCTCCACTTCCCCTGTGTGCTCTCCACCTCCCCTCATGCTCTCTGCCACCCTCCCTGTGCTCTCCACCTCCCCATGCTCTCCGCCGCTCCCCTAGTGCTCTCCACCTCCCCCCATGCTCTCTGCCACCCCCCTGTGCTCTCCACCTCCCCCATGCTCTCCACATCACCCCCATGCTCTCCGCTGCCCCCCTGTGCTCTCCACATCACTTCCACTCTCTCTGCTTCCCCCCTGTGCTCTCCACCTCCTCCCATGCTTTCCGACGCCCTCCCTGTGCTCCCCACCTCCCCCCATGCTCTCTGCCGCCCTCCCTGTGCTCTCCGCTTCCCCCCATGCTCTCCGCTGCCCCCTGTGCTCTCCACCCTCCCATGTTCTCCACCACCCTCCCTGTGCTCTCCACCTCCCCCCATGCCCTCCGCCTCCCCCCCTGTGCTCTCCGCCTCCCCCCATGCTCTCCACTGCCCCCGTGCTCTCCACCTCCCCCTAGGCTCTCCGCCGCCTTCCCTGTGCTCTCCACCTCCTCCCATGCTCTCCGCCACCCTCCCTGTGCTCTCCACCTCCCCCCATGTGCTCTGCCGCCCCCCAGTGCTGTCCACCTCCCCCATGCTCTCTGCCGCCCCCCTGTGATCTCCACCTCCCCCCATGCTCTCAACCTCCCCCCCATGCTCTCAACCTCCCCCCATGCTCTCCACCTCCCCCCTGTGCTCTCCTCTTCCTCCCTGTGTTCTCTGCCTCTCCCCTGTGCTCTCGCCCCACCCCATGTTCTCAAGGTTCTTCCCTGTGCTCTCCATCCCCCCATGCTCTTTCCTGGTCCCACTTCACCCCCCCCCCACACCTCTGCTGGGTTCCTCCCTCCCCTCTCTCAGGGAAGGGGCCAGTTAACATGTCATGGGCTGCTTAATCCAAAATGCCCGGGCCTATTTTTTGTCCCAGTCCGGGCCTGGGTATCATCCACTGCAGGGGTTTTCAGAGACTAGGCACTACACCAGGTAGACTACAGCTCTGAACCTGTAAAGCACCCTGCAGCTCCCCATGTTGTGATACATGCAAAATGTGCCTGCAGCAGAGTCCAGGTGCAAAGGAACATTACAGGCTGGCCTGAGCCTGCCAAAATGCAGTTGTGCCACACTCTTTCCATTTTCGGATGATGGCTTGAACAGTGCTCTGTGAGATGTTCAAAGCTTGGGACATTTTTTTATATAATCTAACCCGGCTTTAAACTTCTCCACAACTTCATCCCTGACCTGTCTGGTGTGTTCCTTGGCCTTCATGATGTTGTTTGTTCATTAAGGTTCTCTAACAAACCTCTGAAGGCGTCACAGAACAGCTGTATCTATACTGAGATTAAATTAAACACAGGTGGACTTTATTTACTAATTAGGTGACTTCTGAAGGCAATTGGTTCCAGATTTTAGTTAGGGGTATCAAAATTAAGGAGGCTAAATACAAATGCATACCACGCTTTTCACATATTAATTTGTAAACATTTTTGAAAACCAGTTATCATTTTCCTTCCACTTCACAATTATGTGCCACTTTGTGTTGGTCTATCACATAAAATCCAAAAAAAATACGTTTTTGGTTGTAACATGACAAAATGTGGAAAATGTCAAGGGGTATGAATACTTTTTCAAGGCACTGTAGTTGGGAGTGGAAGGTGTTATATAGAGGGATGTCCCTGCAGCATTTCTTTTTCACCATTGTCTAGTCATTAGAAGAAAGCTGCATATACAGTAACTCCAGAATGATTGAAAGAAGCCTGCGTCCTGTAATGTATAATCAGGAAAAGCTCATTATAATGTTGTAAAATGCAGTAAAACAGAGCAAAAAGCAGTTAGCCAACATAAAAGCTTGTGTTTTTACAACATGTTAGTGTGTTGTACTTGTAAATTCAATAATACAATAACTAATAAACAAAACAAAAAAAATTATAAAGAACTGAACATAATATATAGCGATGAACGTAATATTATTTTATTGCATAAACAAAACTGCCACCAAATATAATACAGTTCATGTATAAGATTGACATGATAACGAAATGTATACTTTAAAGAAAAATCCCAGACAAATTGAGTTTATCCAGGAATATTATTAGAGTACAAATGGAAATATATTTTGAAGACACCATATAAGCACAGCAAAGTATGTTAAGTATGTATTTTCTTTGTTCCAATCAGTGTGGATTTCCTCTCAAATAGCTCTGCAGAAAGCATTTGCTTCAACAGACCAAAGTCATATTGCACATTTGGTTTTATTCACATTGACCTTGACATGAACTTCTGGAGGGATTTTAATTAGGAAGAGAAGCACTTTACACAACCACTAATGAGTACAAGTCTTCAGTTACATCCTAATACAAATGCAATAAAAATAGTTAGCACTTTAAGCTGTGCGCTGTATCCACGTATGTGGGTTGTTATTAATCAGATGTGAAAATTAGATTGTATATATTCTTTGATTGCCCTTTCTTAGAGGTTTCGTTTGAGAGAAACAGAGTATTCACAAACCACAAAAAAACTTCCACAAGGTTAAGGAAATGGTTAGACTTCATAAGGTTAAATTTTCATAACCACTGAGAAGAGCATGTGTGCATTAGAATCTTAACTGCTTCTACAGGATGTCCCAAAAGTCTTCATACATAGGGAAATGGGAAATTGTAGATAAATGTACTTTTATTTACAAGATATTCATTACAAAATATTCTCTACATATTGACCACCTCTTTCATAAACACAAAATCTTTTACACCCCAACTCATGGTGAACACGTTCCAAGATATCTGTAGTTATGCAAGTAATTGCGCTCTTTTAAATAATCCATGTTTTTAATCTTTTCCTTGTACACCACGACTTTGAAGTGGCACCACAATTAAAAGTCGAGTGGGGAAAGATCAGGGGATCTCGCGAGCCATTCCGTCGTGTTGAAATTAAGATGGAAACTCTCCATCTTCGTTTAAGAGGGACGGCATTATGTTATCCTGTAGCATGTTTAAATATAAATACGGTATATAAAATATATTATGAGTTTGTTAATTTTTCCTATGTAAGGAGACTTTTGGGACACCCTGTATTTCTGTGCAACACAGAACATCTCTTCAAACCTAGATTCTTGAACAATGCAAAATCAGAGATAAGTTGTTTAGAAACTTTACATTTGTTACATGTGGATCCATGAAAAGTGTTTTAGCTTTTCCTATATTTGAAAATATGGGGGGGATTTGGGACTTTAAATGAGGCATATAATAATGTGCCTCCATCCCTGGTTCAGGTACATAAGAAAAGGAAGTTTGGGACTTTAGCTGAGGATAGTGGTGGTTAATTTATAAAAACATTTAATTGACATAGATGGATGTATAAATACATAACAATGATGCAAAGACGAGTAAAAAGGTGATTTCATATATATATACACACTAGGGATGAGCTTTGCGTTCGAGTCGAACCCATGTTCGACTCGAACATCGGCTGTTCGATCGTTCGCCAAATTGCGAACGTTATGGGCTGTTCGCGCCAAATGACCCGCATGCTTGGCCAATCACAGCGCCGTCGGTAGAGAGAGCTGTAATTGGCCAAAGCCAGGGTGGCTTTGGCCAATTATGGCTCAGGGGGTTTAGAACACGCCCCACACTATATAAGGCCGCCTACATGGCGGCCCTGTGTAGTGTGTTCCGGCGTGCTTAGATAGAGAAAGACAGTGTCATTTCATTTGAGTTAGCTAGATTAGGCAGGACAGTCAGTGAGTTAGCTGCACTTATAGCGTATTGTGTATATATATATATATATATATGCATCCCAGGTGTTGCATATATATATATATATATATATATATATATATATACACTGTATTCAGTTTAGCTAGATCCGTTCCTGTTATCTTCCTACTGACAGGCAGGCTTGTCTTGTTATAGTATTTACAGCTACCTGAAGAAAATTGCTGGTGTTCTTTTGATCCTATTAGTACCACAGTCAGGCAGCTAGACTATTTACAGTTAGTGTAGTGCGTCCTTTTCACAGTGTTCAGTTAAAGTTACAAGTTAGTGTAGTGAGACCTCTGCACAGTGTTCAGCTAAAGCTACAAGTTAGTGTAGTGCGTCCTCCTCACAGTGTTCAGCTAAAACTACAAGTTAGTGCAGTGAGACCTCTGCACAGTGTTCAGCTAAAGCTACAAGTTAGTGTAGTGCGTCCTCTTCACAGTGTTCAGCTAAAACTACAAGTTAGTGCAGTGAGACCTCTGCACAGTGTTCAGCTAAAGCTACAAGTTAGTGTAGTGCGTCCTGCTCACAGTGTTCAGCTAAAACTACAAGTTAGTGTAGTGAGACCTCTGCACAGTGTTCAGCTAAAGCTACAAGTTAGTGTAGCGCGTCCTGCTCACAGTGTTCAGCTAAAACTACAAGTTAGTGTAGTGCAACCTCTGCACAGTGTTCAGCTAAAACTACAAGTTAGTGTAGTGAGACCTCTGCACAGTGTTCAGCTAAAGCTACAAGTTAGTGTAGTGCGTCCTGCTCACAGTGTTCAGCTAAAGCTACAAGTTAGTGTAGTGAGACCTCTGCACAGTGTTCAGCTAAAGCTACAAGTTAGTGTAGTGCATCCTGCTCACAGTGTTCAGCTAAAACTACAAGTTAGTGTAGTGCGACCTCTGCACAATTTTCAGCTAAAGCTACAAGTTAGTGTAGTGAGACCTCTGCACAGTGTTCAGCTAAAGCTACAAGTTAGTGTAGTGCGACCTCTGCACAGTGTTCAGCTAAAGCTACAAGTTAGTGTAGTGCGTCCTGCTCACAGTGTTCAGCTAAAACTACAAGTTAGTGTAGTGCGACCTCTGCACAGTGTTCAGCTAAAGCTACAAGTTAGTGTAGTGCGCCCTCCTCACAGTGTTCAGCTAAAACTACAAGTTAGTGTAGTGAGACCTCTGCACAGTGTTCAGCTAAAGCTACAAGTTAGTGTAGTGCGTCCTCCTCACAGTGTTCAGCTAAAGCTACAAGTTAGTTTAGTGTGACCTCTGCACAGTGTTCAGCTAAAACTACAAGTTAGTGTAGTGCAACCTCTGCACAGTGTTCAGCTAAAACTACAAGTTAGTGTAGTGAGACCTCTGCACAGTGTTCAGCTAAAGCTACAAGTTAGTGTAGTGCGTCCTGCTCACAGTGTTCAGCTAAAACTACAAGTTAGTGTAGTGTGACCTCTGCACAGTGTTCAGCTAAAGCTACAAGTTAGTGTAGTGAGACCTCTGCACAGTGTTCAGCTAAAGCTACAAGTTAGTGTAGTGCATTCTGCTCACAGTGTTCAGCTAAAACTACAAGTTAGTGTAGTGCGACCTCTGCACAGTGTTCAGCTAAAGCTACAAGTTAGTGTAGTGCGTCCTCCTCACAGTGTTCAGCTAAAACTACAAGTTAGTGTAGTGAGACCGCTGCACAGTGTTCATCTAAAGCTACAAGTTAGTGTAGTGCGTCCTGCTCACAGTGTTCAGCTAAAACTACAAGTTAGTGTAGTGCGACCTCTGCACAGTTTTCAGCTAAAGCTACAAGTTAGTGTAGTGAGACCTCTGCACAGTGTTCAGCTAAAGCTACAAGTTAGTGTAGTGCGTCCTCCTCACAGTGTTCAGCTAAAGCTACAAGTTAGTTTAGTGTGACCTCTGCACAGTGTTCAGCTAAAACTACAAGTTAGTGTAGTGCAACCTCTGCACAATTTTCAGCTAAAGCTACAAGTTAGTGTAGTGAGACCTCTGCACAGTGTTCAGCTAAAGCTACAAGTTAGTGCAGTGCGACCTCTGCACAGTGTTCAGCTAAAGCTACAAGTTAGGGTAGTGAGACCTCTGCACAGTGTTCAGCTAAAGCTACAAGTTAGTGTAGTGCGTCCTGCTCACAGTGTTCAGCTAAAACTACAAGTTAGTGTAGTGCGACCTCTGCACAGTGTTCAGCTAAAGCTACAAGTTATTGTAGTGCGTCCTCCTCACAGTGTTCAGCTAAAACTACAAGTTAGTGTAGTGAGACCTCTGCACAGTGTTCAGCTAAAGCTACAAGTTAGTGTAGTGCGTCCTCCTCACAGTGTTCAGCTAAAGCTACAAGTTAGTTTAGTGTGACCTCTGCACAGTGTTCAGCTAAAACTACAAGTTAGTGTAGTGCAACCTCTGCACAGTGTTCAGCTAAAACTACAAGTTAGTGTAGTGAGACCTCTGCACAGTGTTCAGCTAAAGCTACAAGTTAGTGTAGTGCGTCCTGCTCACAGTGTTCAGCTAAAACTACAAGTTAGTGTAGTGTGACCTCTGCACAGTGTTCAGCTAAAGCTACAAGTTAGTGTAGTGAGACCTCTGCACAGTGTTCAGCTAAAGCTACAAGTTAGTGTAGTGCATCCTGCTCACAGTGTTCAGCTAAAACTACAAGTTAGTGCAGTGAGACCTCTGCACAGTGTTCAGCTAAAGCTACAAGTTAGTGTAGTGCGTCCTCCTCACAGTGTTCAGCTAAAACTACAAGTTAGTGTAGTGAGACCTCTGCACAGTGTTCAGCTAAAGCTACAAGTTAGTGTAGTGCGTCCTGCTCACAGTGTTCAGCTAAAACTACAAGTTAGTGTAGTGCGACCTCTGCACAGTTTTCAGCTAAAGCTACAAGTTAGTGTAGTGAGACCTCTGCACAGTGTTCAGCTAAAGCTACCTGTAGAAGGTTGGTGGTGTTTTCCTGATCCTATCACTACCGCAGGCAGCTAAATAAGCTACAAGTTATTTTTTGGCGAGCTCTGCACAGTGTTCACCTAAAGCTACCTGTAGAAGGTTGGTGGTGTTTTCCTGATCCTATCACTACCGCAGGCAGCTAAATAAGCTACAAGTTAGTTTTTTGCAAGCTCTGCACAGTGTTCAGCTAAAGCTACCTGTAGGAGGTTGGTGGTGTTCTCATACTACAGGCAGGCAGTTGATTTTGCTAACTGCAGTATCAGTATATATATATATATATATATATATATATATATATATATATATATATATATATATATATATATATCCCAGCTTAGTGCAGCTATAGGCCATTAGTATGTCTGGAAGGCCAACAAGGAGAGGCAGACAGTCACAAGCCAATAAAAGAGGGCAAGCAGGCTCTGTGTCTAGAGGCAACAGTGCTGGTCGTGGAGACAGTGCATCCTCATCATCACGTGGCCATGGGACACGCTCGGCCTTTTTTTCGGCAGCTGGCCGTGTTGAGCCGCAACATGCGGAAGACTTGGTCGAGTGGATGACCAAGCCGTCCTCATCCTCCTCATCCTCTCTCACCCATGCTCAGGGTACTTTGTCTGGCAGAGCAGCGGCCTCTTCCCTCGGCTCAATGTCATCAGTGACTCCTTCCCTAGCCCCACCATGTCCTCCTGAGGAGTCCCTTGAACTGTTTGACCACAGTGTTGGGTACATGCTCCAGGAGGATGCCCAGCGTTTGGAAGGCTCTGATGATGATACTGAGCTAGATGAAGGCAGTAACATGAGCACGGACAGAGGGGGTGCCTAAGAAGGACAGCAATCTGGCAGTCATGCTCCCCCTGCTGCAGCATACTGCCAGGTTTGCTCCAGTGATGAGGAGGGAGGGGATGATGAGGTCACTGACTCAACTTGGGTGCCTGATAGGAGAGAGGAGGAGGAGGCGGCGCATCACCAACAAGGCAGGATGCCCTCCAGGGGCCAGCCTAAGGGCAGCACACTGACTGCATCACACCCCAAAGCTCCGCATGTGCAGGGCGCTGCAGCCTCTGCGCGTTATTCAAAAAGTTCTTTGGTGTGGGCCTTTTTTGAGACGAGTGCATCAGATCGCACCACTGCTATTTGCAACATATGTCTCGAGTGTATCTCGCGTGGCCAAAACATCTCCCGCTTGGGCACCACATGCTTGACCAGACATATGTTGACCTGCCATGCAGTTCGTTGGCAAGCGTATTTAAAAGACCCACACCAAAGAACAAAGAGGACCTCTCCTGGCTCCTCATTAGCTGGGATCTCCAACCCCACTATACCCTCAGTCCTCTCTGAGACCTGCACTGAGAGGAATGAAGGTGTAGAATTAGGTGTGTCACAGCCAAGTACTTGTGGGCAATCTGCTTTCGGTACACCGACGTCAGATTGTACCAGGCAAATTTCCCTGCCCCAGCTGCTGCACCGCCGAAAGAAGTTCGCTCCCAGCCATCCACATGCCCAGCGGTTGAATGCTAGCTTGGCAAAATGGCTAGCAATTCAACTGCTGCCTTTTCAGTTGGTAGACTCTGTCCCCTTCCGTGAGTTTGTGGAATGTGTGGTTCCTCAGTGGCAGGTACCCAAACGCCACTTTTTCTCATGGAAGGCGATTCCGGCTCTCTACCGGCATGTGGAAAGCAATGTCAATGTCTTGGCCTCGCTGGACAGGGCGGTCAGCGTTAAAGTGCATATTACCGCTGACTCATGGTCCAGCAGGCATGGACAGGGACGTTATATAAGCTCTATTAATTTGCAAAAACCAGAAAATGAATATAAGCGGCGCTAGTGTTAATAATGTAACGTGATAAAGTGACCATGTGTTTGACCAGTATACTGAGTGATATCAAATAAACAAATCATATGTATCACACAAGGCAATCAATTGTGCATCACAAATAGCCACCCTGGATCAAAAAAATGGAAATTATATTGTAAATTCCATCCATAGAAAAGACACATCCATAAAAATATCCATAGAAAAGACACCGTGAATGATGTGCAGATTTCTTAAATGTCCACCAAAACAAAGGTGCCAGTGATTCCTCTCCCTTCAGATTCAACACTCACCGGATGAATATGCCTCACACTCTCGTGTTTTGGCACATTCATACGGGGAGTGTTGAATCTGAAGGGAGAGGAATTTTTGATCCAGGGTGGCTATTTGTGATGCACAATTGATTGCCTTGTGTGATACATATGATTTGTTTATTTGATATCACTCAGTATACTGGTCAAACACATGGTCACTTTATCACGTTACATTATTAACACTAGCGCCGCTTATATTAATTTTCTGATTTTTGCAAATTAATAGAGCTTATATAATTATTTACATATTTAAAGTGGCAGCTTTGGAAGTTTCACAGACTTTTACACATCTTTTTATATATTGTTTCATACACAGTGTTGAGACACACACTCTCCTAAAGCGCAGTGGTGGGAACTCAAGGTGGGCGTGTTTAAATATTTGGGTACCATTGTTTACATGGACAGGGACGTTACCTAAGTTTCACCGCGCATTGGGTGACTCTGCTGGCAGCTGGGAAGGATGCAGGACAAGGTGCAGTAGTGTTGGAGGTTGTTCCGCCACCACGCCTCCAAAATGCCACTACTAATGATTGTGACACACCTCTCTCCTCCACCCCCTCCTCTTCTTCTTCCTCCATGGCCTCTTCCTGTGCTTTGTCCTCGGAACTAGCGGTGCTCCGTAGCCGTTCAAGGGGCTACGCAAGTATGCAGGCCAAAAGATGCCATGCGGTGCTTGAGCTGGTGTGCTTGGGGGACAGGAGCCACACTGGGGCAGAGTTTCTGTCAGCTCTGCAGGGGCAGGTGCAGAGGTGGTTGACGCCACGCCAACTTAAGGCAGGAATGGTGGTTTGCGATAATGGCACCAACCTCCTCTCTGCCCTCCGACAGGGACAAATGACCCATGTGCCCTGTTTGGCTCACGTCCTTAACTTGGTGGTGCAGCGGTTCTTGGGCAGGTACCGGGCTTACAGGATGTCCTGAGGCAGGCCAGGAAAGTCTGTGTGCATTTCCGCCGGTCATATAATGTCAGTGCTCGGCTGGCAGACCTCCAAAAGGAGTTTAACCTGCCCAAGAACCGCTTAATCTGTCACATGCCCACCAGGTGGAACTCAACGTTGGCCATGCTGCAGCGGCTGCACATGCAGCAGAGGGCCATCAATGAGTACCTGTGCGAATATGGCACCAGGACAGGGTCAGGGGAGCTTGTTTTTTTTTCCCCACGCCAGTGGGCCATAATCAGGGATGCATGCACTGTCCTGTCACCATTTGAGGAGGCCATGAGGATGGTGAGCAGTGACAGTGCATGCATCAGTGACACTGTCCCCCTTGTCCACCTGTTGGAGCACACGCTGCGTGTGGGCAGGACACTTGAGGCAGAACAGAGGCAGGAAGAGGAGGACTTCCTTAGCTCTCAAAGCCCCCTTTATCCAGACAGTGTTCCTGCGTGCCCACCGATCACACAGGAAGAGGAGGAGGAGGAGGAGGAGGATTGTGTCAGTATGGAGGTGGAACCTGGCACTCAGCATCAGCAGCAGTCTTTAGGGATCAGTCCCAAGAAACACATGGACTTGTACGTGGCTGGGAGGAGGTGGCTGCCGACCATGTCATCCTTAGTGACCCAGAGGACTCCGGACCGAATGCCTCAGCAAACCTACGCTGCATGGCCTCCCTGATCCTGCAAAGCCTGCGTAAGGATCCTCATATTCGTGGTATCAAGGAGAAGGACCAATACTGGCTGGCAACCCTCCTTGATCCATGTTACAAGAGTAAGGTTGCGGACCTTATCTTGCCATCGCAGAGGGAGCAGAGGGTGAAACATCTTCGGGAGGCCTTGCAGAAAGTTCTGTGCAACGCGTTCCCAGAGACTGGGAGGTTACAAACTCCTGTTTCTGGACAACCTGTTGCTGAGGCTTCGTTCAGTCAAAGAAGGAGCGGTGGAGAAGGTGGCCATCTGACCGATGCATTCAGACAATTTTTTGGTCCGCAGCCCCAAGGTATGATCGGTTCCAGCAACCATCGCCAGCGTCTGTTTTACATAGTGCAGGAATACCTAGGGGCAAGATCTGACTTGGACACCTTTCCCACCGAAAATCCTCTGGGTTACTGGGTCTTGAGGATGGATCACTGGCCAGAGCTTGCACAGTATGCAATTGAGCTACTGGCCTGTCCTGCATTCAGCGTTCTTTCGGAACGCACATTCAGTGCTGCTGGAGGCTTTGTAACTGATCACAGGGTGCGTCTGTCCACCGACTCGGTCGATCGACTGACCTTCATAAAAATGAATCAGTCTTGGATCACCACCAGCTACCAAGCACCTGATGCTGATGTAACCGAATATTTTTTTTTTAAAACTCAGATCCCTTCAAAGACTGCCTATGCTGATGCTGAGTGACTATCCTGAGTAATTATCCTCTTCCTCCTCAATGATCACGCTGATAGCTTGTAAGAACATTTTTGGTTCTGGGCGCCACCACCAGTGCCTAAGGCCCAATTTTTCAGCCCCTGGTTAACAGGGGCGTGTAATTACAATTTTTGATGCAATGCTTTGCAGCAGGGCTCGTTTCTGCGTTCCAACTAGAGTATCTGTGAGGGGTTGCAGTGTTGTGGCACCAGCACCAGTGCCTAAGGCCCAATTTTTCAGCCCCTGTTCAACAGGGGCATGTAATTACAATTCTTGATCTAATATTTCACAGCAGGGCCCTGTGAGGGCTTACAGTGTTGTGGCCACAACAACACCTAAGGCCCAAATTTCTGCTGAATATATAGGGCAGGCCCCTACTTTCAAACATCCAACTTACAAACGACTCCTACTTGCAAACGGAAGGAGAGAACAGGAAGTGAGATGAAATCTACCCCTAGGAAGGGAAATTCTCTCCTGTAAGAGTTAATATGGGAAAAACGTTTCTCCTTTCCACTGATGCTTTATCACCAATCCTTGTTTCACAAAAAACCCCAAATTTTCAAAAATCATTTGTCATTGGGACAAAAAATGAGGTGAAATCTTCTGAAGAGGAGCACAGACAGCAAAACAAATGTCACAGGGGTGATAACCCTTCCCTATGTTTTCCAAAAAGCTTAAAATAGATTTTTTGGCTGGAGCTAAACACGTTAAAAATGAACCAGTTCAAAATTACAAACAGATTCTACTTAACAACAAACCTACAGCCCCTGTCTTGTTTGCACCGCCTGTATACTGCTGTTCCGAGTATATAGGGCCTGGTGGCCCCACGCCTTTCCTTTTTTTTAATTTAGGTGCGGGGTTCCCCTTAATATCCATACAAGACCCAAAGGGCCTGGTAATGGACTGGGGGGTACCCATGCTGTTTGTCTCACTGATTTTCATTCATATTGCCAGGACCCGACATTACATTAAAGCCACAAGCAGTTTTAAATGACTTTTTTTCCTTTAAAAATGACATTTTGTGCAGGGACTGTTCTAAGCACAGGAAACACGCGCCACTTTACAGGCATACTATAGACACCCTCCAGGTATGATATTTAAAGGAATATTTCACTTTTTTTTTTTAACTTTAAGCATCATTAAAATCACTGCTCCCTAAAAAACGTCCGTTTTTAAAAGTTTTTTTTTGCATTGATACATGTCCCCTGGGGCAGGACCCGGGTCCCCAAACCCTTTTTAGGACAATACCATGCAAATTAGCCTTTAAAATGAGCACTTTTGATTTCGAACGTTCGAGTCCCATAGACGTCAATGGGGTTCTAACGTTCATGCAAATTTTCGGTCAGTTCGCAGGTCCCTAATACACACATGCCTACATAGCATGGACATCAAGAATATATGATTACATACATTTTAGCTTCACAGCATAAGAAATTGAATGAATTGATGAGTACATTTCATATATATATACACACATCTCATCTGGGTGGCATATTGCAATATCATAAAAGGTAATGTAAATAATATGAGCATAATTAGTTAGAGGTAGTGGCTCTAAATTGATTCCTATTAGCAGGCATATGACTGCATCCTGGATACCCAACGCGTTTTGTGTATAAAAAACACCTCCCCAGGGGCGGATGCTCAAAGATATCTACAAAAAATAGGGCATAGTTAGTCTACTATGACAATGAGAGTAAAAGGAACAGGCAAAGTTGCCAATTCTGGGTACTTACATGTGATGAAGTACATTGGTATGTGGTGAGTATGGAAACAGGGCTAAAAGGATTAGTCTCTTCCGGGAGCTGAGGTAGTCTAGGGCAGCGCACCAGTAGGGCGCACACACAGGGCCTCCAGAGCACAGTCTTCATGGTGTATTAAGGCGATGAACAAAAGTAAACATGTTCAGCGGATCTATGTTAAATAGAAATAATATCCATGAATACTGTGTATTCAGGTGGGGTAAATAGAAGATAGATACTCAGATAAGACCAGGGTGACACTGAAACCTAGTGCAAATGAGGTTATAGTGGTGAACCACAAATGAAATAGTAAGAAAGAAAAGTATGCAGAAACACCATAACCAATTCCAAAGCACCAAAACACAGAATGGGAAAAAAATGACTAGTTGAAAATAGCAAAGTAATAGGTGGCATAGTAGTTACCTTGAGTGTGTGCATAAGGGGAAGGTGTTCCTGTGAGGTACGGCCTATCCAAGTATGTGGTAAGAAGAACTGTGTCCGGGTAGGCGTTATATATACACCCTACACGCACGCGGACCATGTTGCAGCATGTGCGGGGAGTGGCTGCCGGTCCCGGCAGTAATCACTCCTGTAACCGATGCCTACATACCCCAGCTATGAATGAATGACTTGTATAGCGCTACAAATGCGAACTGAATCGACTCAAGGCGCTGGTCCGTCCTGTGATGTCCTGTATATTAGAAGAGGTGGGTCTTGAGTTTTTTTCTGAAGGCTCGATGGTTTTCTTCCATGCGGATGTTAGTGGGTAGAGTGTTCTATAGCCATGGTCCTTATACTGCAAATCGTCGTTCTCATTTTGATTTGTAGCGGAACTTAGGGATGAGGAGAAGGTTTTGGTTGGTTGAGCGGAGGCTGCGATTGGGTGTATAGTGTTTTATTTTCTCGCATAGGTATCGAGGGGCATTTCCTTGTGAGCATTTGTGGGTGAGGCAGAGGGTCTTGAAAGTGATCCGATCCTTCACGGTTAGCCAATGTAGGGTCCTCAGTGATGGGGAGATGGATTCCCAGGGTTTTTTCCTGTTACCAGTCTTTCTGCCGTGTTTTGGACGACTTGCAGGCATTGAATCTGGTATTTAGGTAGAGCTATGTAGAGGGGGTTTTCGAGTCAAGCAAGGAGTTGATGATTGTTCCAACTACTACTGCTTTCTCCTTCTCTGGAATTAAGAGGATGAGTCTACGTAGCAGGCGGAGGAGATGGTGAGATCCGCTGACTACCGATCCTATTTGTGCAATCATCGACATCGCTGAGTCGAAGATAACTCCGAGACTTTTAGCTTTGGTGCTTGGGCAGATGGTTTGTCCAAGGATGGTGGGTGGTGTCCAGGGAAGCTTAGTTTTTGTATTTTGGTTTGCGTGGAGGAGAAGAAGCTCTGTTTTGGATCCATTGAGTTTGAGGGAGCTCGTGGTCATCCAGTCATCAATCGATGAGAGGCACTTTTCTAGTCCTTGATATTGGTCTTTTTGTCCGGTGATGCGAAAGTAGAGTTGAGTGTCATCCGCGTATGAGTGGAAGCATAGGTTCAATTTCCTGATGATTTTGAGGAGTGGGCGGATGTAAATGTTGAAGAGCATGGGTGACAAGGGTGATACTTAAGGGACCCCATAAGAAATTGCGCGAGGTTCAGAGGTGAAGGCTCCTAGTTTCACTGTCTGTGAGGGATTTCCTAAGAAGGATGCAAACCATGGTAAATTTGCATCTGTGACTCCTGCTACTGTGAGGCGGGTGAGTAGAGTATTGTGGTCTGCTGTGTCGAACTCTGCGCTGAGGTCCAACAGTACTAGGAGACATGATTCTCCGTCATCTGCTGCTTCGAGGGCGTCGTCCCATATTTTGAGAAGTGCTGTTTCTGTGCCATGGCCTGGGCGGAAGCCTGATTGAAGTGGGTCCAGGAGTTTGTGTGTGTCCAGATGGAGTTGTAGCTGTTGTACTACTGCTTTCTCCATAATCTTGGAGATGGTGTTCAGGATTGTTACAGGTCTGCAATGGTTAGGGTCTTTGGGGTCGAGGTTGGGTTTCTTTAGGAGGGGTTTGACTATGCCTTGCTTGAGGGCGTTCGGAACAATCCTTTCTTTGAACGACTGATTTATGAGGTGTGTTATAGTAGGCGCCAAGAAGTCGGAGCATTCTTTTAGGAGTTTTGTGGGGATGATGTCATTTGGTGAAGTGCTGTCTCGGAGGCTTCTGATGATGTTTTTGGTGGTGTCCGTGGAGACCGGGATCAACGAGAAATTCGGTGATTGTGTTATGTTCGTATCGATTTCCTCTTCTTTCTTTAGTTGACTGAGGTTGGTTGTCTTTTTCTGTTGAATTATTTTCTGAATGTTTTCGATTTTGTGGATGAAAAAATCTGATAACTCATTGCAGAATTCTTGAGTTTCGTTTGCTGGGAGCTCTAGGCAGGTAGGGTTCATAGTCTGAGCGACTAGTTTGAAAAGTTCATGAGGGTGGTTTAAGGCTTTTGAGATGGTGTTTGAGAAATGTTCTTTTTTTTGCATTAAGGATTGCTTTGTGATATTTCTTGGTGAGTTTGTAGTTTGTGTGGTTTTCCTTTGTAGAATTTCTTCTCCAGGCTCTTTCAGCTCTTCTACGTTGCTTCAGTAGAGTGAGAGTGCCATTAAACCATCCAGAATTTCTTTTGTGGATGAGTGCTCTACGTTTCGGAGCGACTGAGTCTGCTGTTTGTAGTATTACCTTGTTTAAGGAGTTGAGTGTTTGTACCGTTGAGTGGTTTACATTTAGCATTGCTATTTTGTTTGATAGTGTGTTTTTGAAGAGTTCCGAGTGTAATTTCTTCTGCAATCTTGTCCAGTGAGTTGTTATTGGGGTTTTTGAAGGATGGTGTTGGTGGCGATTTTGAATTTGATAGCGTGGTGGTACGTCCATGGAAGCGGTGCATTGTCGAGTATGATGATGTCCATATTTTGTTTGAAGATGAGGTCCAGAATGTGCCCTGAACCATGCGTGGGAGCATTTATCAGTTGCTGAAGACCTAGTTCCTCTAGTTGGTTTATGCAGGCTGGGGCAATGGGGTCTTGGGTGGAGTTTGCCCAGAGGTTATGTCGACTATGACAGCTATGTCGGCTATGATGGAAAAACTCGGGCCACCGCCATGACGCCTAGAAATGACGTCACGCGGGAGACACAGTACATGGTGCCAATGCGCTGAGGGAACCCACCCAATCCCCCAAGTCACCCCACCCAAAAAGGGCAGGAGGAGGTGGGAAGGAGAGGGCATCCAAAGCGCATTGCAGGTTTTCCTATATTTACAGCAGATGAACACCATATAGGTACTGTGACCAGGCTCTGCTCCCGCTGACACCAGTGAGCTAGAACTCCCCTTCAAAATAAAAACTGAAAGGGATGCAAATTGTGGCTTTGATGCAAACAGCCGTATAACTGGTCAGGGAGGAATTGGCCTGTGACGTCATGCAGCCATGGTGGTGAGCGAGTGGACGGTCTTATTATGTAGACACATGTGCGAGTGTTTGTTTTTATCTTATAAATGTCCACTTTTAAGCGGGGTTTTTAATAAATTTGAAAAATCGAGAGCACTATGCTTGCTGTATATTTTATTACATGACACTGGAAACAAGTACCTTGGAGTGGAGGAGTATCTAAGGAGAGAAACTGTCTGTATGGGTGATCAATCCTCTATCTATGTGAAACACATTGGGGGTTATTTACGAAAGGCAAATTCACTTTGCACTACAAGTGCACTGCAAGTGCACTTGGAAGTGCAGTCGTGTAAATCTAAAGGGGTAGATCCTAAATGAGGGGAAGCTCTGCTGATTTTATCATCCAATCATGTGCAAGCTAAAATGCTGTTTTTTTATTTTCCTTGCATGTCCCCCTTGGATTTACAGCGACTGCACTTATAACCCCCATTGAGTAGCTGAGACTGCAAAAGGGCGGATGGTGAACAGCTGATCTACAGTAGAAGGGAGAGATCATTGAAGAGTGAAAGATAAAGAGTTATATTTGAGTCTGCCTGACTCATTCTTGAGGTGAGCAGGTAAAATAGCTGGTGGAGGTGTGCAATAAGTGTTTAATGAAAAGCATGATGGTGAAAGATTATCACAGAAAATCACAGCAGTCAAGAATTGTGTTTATAATAAGGACTTTTTATGTTGTGTGATATTACAATAATTTGATTATTTTTATGTATTATTTGCACATGGTGTGGTAGTAGAGTCATCACTATAGTAGCACTGCACTATATATTACAGTATCTCACAAAAGTGAGTACACCCCTCATATTTTTTGTAAATATTTTATTATATCTTTTCATGTGACACTGAAGAAATAACACTTTGCTACAATGTAAAGTAGTGAGTGTACAGCTTATATAATAGTGTAAATTTTCTGTCCCCTCAAAAAAAACTCAACACACAGCCATTAATGTCTAAACCACTGGCAACAAAAGTGAGTACACCCCTAATTGAAAATGTCTAAATTGGGCCCAAAGTGTCAATATTTTGTGTGGCCACCATTATTTTCCAGCACTGCCTTAACCTTCTTGGGCATGGAGTTCACCAGAGCTTCACAGGTTGCCACTGGAGTCCTCTTCCACTCCTCCATGATGACATCACGGAGCTGGTGGATGTTAGAGACCTTGCGCTCCTCCACCTTGCGTTTGAGGATGCCCCACAGATGCTCAATAGGGTTTTGGTCTGGAGACATGCTTGGCCAGTCCATCACCTTTACCCTCAGCTTCTTTAGCACGGCAGTGGTCATCTTGGATGCATGTTTGAGGTTGTTATCATGTTGGAATACTGCCCTGCGGCCCAGTCTCCGAAGGGAGGGGACCATGCTCTGCTTCAGTATGTCACAGTACATATTGGCATTCATGGTTCCCTCGATGAACTGTAGCACCCCAGTGTCGGCAGCACTCATCCAGCCCCAGACCATGACACTCCCACCACCATGCTTGACTGTAGGCAAGACACACTTGTCTTTGTACTCCTCACCTGGTTGCCGCCACACACGCTTGACACCATCTGAACCAAAAAGTTTATCTTGGTCTCATCAGACCACAGGACATGGTTCCAGTAATCCATGTACTTTGCTTGTCTTCAGCATACTGTTTGCGGGCTTTCTTGTGCATCATCTTTGGAAGAGGCTTCCTTCTGGAACGGCAACCATGCAGACCAATTTGATGCAGTGTGCGGCATATGGTCTGAGCACTGACAGGCTGACCCCCCCACCCCTTCAACCTCTGCGCAATGCTGGCAGCACTCTTACGTCGATTTCCAAAAGACAATCTCTGGACATGACGGTGAGCATGTGCACTCAACTTCTTTGGTCGACCATGGCGAGACTTGTTCTGAGTGGAACCTGTCCTGTTAAACCGCTGTATGGTCTTGGCCACCGCGCTGCTGCTCAGTTTCAGGGTCTTGGCAATCTTCTTATAGCCTAGGCCATCTTTGTGTAGAGCAACAATTCTTTTTTTCAGATCCTCAGAGAGTTCTTTGCCATGAGGTGCCATGTTGAACTTCCAGTGACCGGTATGAGAGAGTGAGAGTGATAACACCAAATTTAACACACCTGCTCCCCATTCACACCTGAGACCTTGTAACACTAACGAGTCACATGACACCGGGGAGGGAAAATGGCAAATTGGACACAATTTGGACATTTTCACTTTGGGGTGTACTCACTTTTGTTGCCAGCGGTTTAGACATTAATGGCCGTGTGATGAGTTATTTTGAGGGGACAGCAAATTTACACTGTTATACAAGCTGTACACTCACTACTTTACCTTGTAGCAAAGTGTAATTTCTTCAGTGTTGTTACATGAAAAGATATAATAACATATTTACAAAAATGTGAGGGGTGTACTCACTTTTGTGAGATACTGTGTATATATACATGTTTTGTTTTGCTGGGTTTTGTCAGCTTAAAGTGGCATTAAACCCCAAACCAAAAATGTAATATATTGCAGCTTACCAATTATTAGATGTGGTGGCTGCATTAGTTTACTTTTTCTTTTAGGCTTTTTCCCTCTGTTTTAACCTGGGGATCTGGCCACAAACACACCTCCTGCATTAGAGTGCTTCCACTCTGGATGAATGAGCACAGGGAGCACCTTTGAACAGCAGCATTGTCAGTCTGGAGAGAGGGGAGTTTTAGATGTACTTAGACTGTGTAAAAAGCACTAATCAAGTGAACAAAAAAAAATAACATGTACAAGGACCCTAACTAAAGGGTAGAAACTGAAGTTATAGTGGGTATCATTCAATTCATGTGTTGGTGTT
The DNA here is from genome assembly GCF_042186555.1 of Aquarana catesbeiana. Taxonomy (NCBI): domain Eukaryota; kingdom Metazoa; phylum Chordata; class Amphibia; order Anura; family Ranidae; genus Aquarana; species Aquarana catesbeiana. The sequence continues at coordinate 362,125,019 of NC_133327.1, read as the reverse complement.
AAAATAATAACAAATAATGCAAAAAATGTTTAAATTGGAGATCCGTATGTCAATATTAGAAACACACATTAATTAACAGTTGTAAGATTCATATGTAACATAATAATGAATGATTCAACTTGCTTGTACATAAATGCGATTCAAAATAACAGTGAACATACAGTTAAAGTGTATATACCACAGCAACAAAAGTGAAGTTCAATAATAAAAAAAGTGGATTTGTGAAAAAAGTCCAAAGCAAGTGAAAGTAGACAAATAATCGGGATATGATGATCCACGAATATTTGATGAGTCCCAAAACCTTGATTAAGAGTCACCACTGTAAGGGTTCCACTACCACTAAGACATGAGGGGGCGTAGCGAACATATGGACCCAGATGACATATGCCTAATGGGTCTAGACAAGTGGGAGTGTATAAACACCAGATAAAGGGGATTTTCACACCACTCTCCTTCTGCGATTCTGAGGGACAATGAACTTCCACCTTCAATTCCACACAGCATGATATGACATGACTATACAGGACCATCAACCTCAGATTCAGGAATGGACAGTTTCTTCACAATGACACTCGGTTGATATATCCTGCAAAGAGAGACAAAACACCTCCACATAGTGTACACTCATATGGTAAAGTAATTTATTCAAAAAGTTCAGAACACTCACGTTTCAGTAGATATAAAAGCGCTTATTAAATAAGCTTTCTAAACAGCATACAGGATGCAATGGCATAGACAGTACTCGAACCAACACGTTTCCTCTAAACAGACATCATCTGGGGACACCAGTGAACTAGTACTCCCTTTCAAAATAAAAACTGAAAGCAATGCAAATTGTGGCTTTGATGCAAGCAGCTGTTTACAGTGGGGACGGAAAGTATTCAGACCCCCTTAAATTTTTCACTCTTTGTTATATTGCAGCCATTTGCTAAAATCATTTAAGTTCATTTTTTATCTCATTAATGTACACACAGCACCCCATATTGACAGAAAAACACAGAATTGTTGACATTTTTGCAGATTTCTTAAAAAAGAAAACCTGAAATATCACATGGTCCTAAGTATTCAGACCCTCTGCTCATTACTTAGTAGAAGCACCCTTTTGATCTAATACAGCCATGAGTCTTTTTTGGGAAAGATGCAACAAGTTTTTCACACCTGGATTTGGGGATCCTCTGCCATTCCTCCTTGCAGATCCTCTCCAGTTCTGTCAGGTTGGATGGTAAACGTTGGTGGACAGCCATTTTTAGGTCTCTCCAGAGATGCTCAATTGGGTTTAAGTCAGGGCTCTGGCTGGGCCATTCAAGAACAGTCACGGAGTTGTTGTGAAGCCACTCCTTCGTTTTTTTAGCTGTGTGCTTAGGGTCTTGTTGGAAGGTAAACCTTCGGCCCAGTCTGAGGTCCTGAGCACTCTGGAGAAGGTTTTCGTCCAAGATATGCCTGCACTTGGCCGCATTCTTCTTTCCCCCTGATTGCAACCAGCCGTCCTGTCCCTGCAGCATGATGCTGCCACCACCATGCTTCACTGTTGGGACTGTATTTGGCAAGTGATGAGCAGTGCCTGGTTTTCTCCACACATACTGCTTAGAATTAAGGCCAAAAAGCTCTATCTTGGTCTCATCAGACCAGAGAATCTTATTTCTCACCATCTTGGAGTCCTTCAGGTGTTTTTTTAGCAAACTCCATGCGGGCCTTCATGTTTCTTGCATTGAGGAGAGGGTTCCGTCGGGCCACTCTGCCATAAAGCCCCCACTGGTGAAGGGCTGCAGTGATGGTTGACTCTGATCTTTGGGTTCTTCTTTACCTCTCTCACCAAGGCTCTTCTCCCCTGATAGCTCAGTTTGGCCGCAAGTCCAGTTAGTATAATCAAACACAGCTGGCCTCAAATGAAGGTGTAGAACCATCTTGAGGATGATCAGAAGAAATGGACAGCACCTGGGTTAAATATATGAGTGTCACAGCAAAGGGTCTGAATACTTAGGACCATGTGATATTTCAGTTTTTCTTTTTTAATAAATCTGCAAAAATGTCAACAATTCTGTGTTTTTCTGTCAATAGGGGGTGCTGTGTGTACATTAACCACTTCCCACCCGGTCAATAGCAGATTGATGTCCGGGAAGTGGTTCTGTTATCCTGACTGGGCGTCATATGACGTCCTTCAGGATAGCATCCTGCCGCACGCCCGTGGGGGCTCACATCGCGGCGATTGGTACAACTGATCTCGGTAAAGAGCCTCCGGCGGAGGCTCTTTACCACGTGATCAGCCGGGTCCAATCAGGGCTGATCACGATGTCAATAGGAAAAGCCATTGTTCGGCTTTTCCTCACTCGCGTCTGACAGACGCGAGTAGAGGAGAGCCGATCGGCGGCTCTCCTGATGGGGGGCCGCACTTATTGTTTATCAGCGCAGCCCCCCCTCGGATGCCCACACTAGACCACCAGGGAAGCCCCCAGGACCATCAGGGAAGTGCGTAACATGTGGATGGCCAGGTATGTACCCCATGGCCATCCACATGAGCAAATGATGCCCAATCTGTGCCAGTCAGTGCCCACAAATGGGCACTGACTGGCACCATCATGTACCAAAGACATGTTGTTAGGTTAATTGGATCCTGTCTGAATTGTCCCTAGTATGTATGAATGTGAGTTAGGGATCTTAGATTGTATGCTCCTTGAGGGTAGGGACTGATGTGAATGTACAATGTATATGTAAAGCACTGCGTAAATTGACGGCGCTATATAAGTAACTGAAATAAATAAATAAATAAATGTACCAAAATAAAATCAGTGATGCCCATCAATGCCACCCATCAGTGTCATCAGTGCCACCCATCAGTGTCCAGCAGTGCCACCTATCAGTGCCCACCTATCAGTGCCCATCCGTGCCACCTATCAGTGCCACCCATAAGTACCCATCAGTGCCGCCTATGAATGCCCATCAGTGCCGCCTATGAGTGCCCATCAGTGCCACCTATGAGTGCCCATCAGTGCTGCATACCAGTGTCACCTATCAGTGCCCATCAGTACCACCTATCAGTGCCGCCTATCAGTGCCCATCATCAGTGCCCTTCAGTGCCACCTCATCAGTACCACCTCATTGGTGCCACCTCATCGGTGCCCATCAGTCCAGCCGTATCAGTGTCCATTGTGAAGAAGAAAACGTACTTATTTACAAAAAATTTTAACAGAAACAAAGAAAAACTTGTTTTTTTTTCAAAATTTTCGGTGTTTCTTTATTTGTTGCGCAAAAAATAAAAATCGCAGAGGTGATCAAATACCACCAAAAGAAAGCTCTATTTGTGGGAACAAAATGATAAAAAAAATTGTTTGGGTACAGTGTTGTATGACCGCGCAATTGTCATTTAAAGTGCGACAGTGCTGAAAGCTGAAAATTGGCCTGGGCGAGAAGGTGTCTAAGTGCCTGCTATTGAAGTGGTTAAAAGGGAACTTAAATGATTTTAGCAAATGCTGCAATATAATAAAGAGTGAAAAATTTAAGGAGGTCTGAATACTTTCCGTCCCCACTGTAACTGGTCAGTAGGTACATGTTTTGTTTTGTTGGGTTTTGTCAGCTTTAAGCAGCATTAAACCCAAAACCAACAATGAAATATATTGCAGCTTACCAATCATTAGATGTGGTGGCTGCATTAGTTTTCTTAGGCTTTTTCCTTCTGTTTTAACCTGGGGATCTGACCACGAACACACCTCCCGCATTAGAGTGCTTCCGCTTTGGATGAATGAGCACAGGGAACAGCAGCATTGTCAGTCTGGAGAGAGGGGAGTGTTAGATGTACTTAGACAGCTGAAGCACTCTTCTGACTGGGGTCATTGATGCCCAAGGCAGCGGGCTCACTTACTGTCTCTGGGTGGAGAGATGCTGGTGGTCTCAGTGAAACCTGGTTAAGAGAGGACTCTTAAGTTCTATTAAGTTTAGAAAAGTTTAGAAAACTATACCCACCCAGACTGCCTTGTTTGGATAAGCCCTGGTAACTTTCTTCTTAGATAATGTCTGGTCTTTGGAATGGAATGTGTACAAGGTCCTTCTTGGCTTGGCTGAGTGACCACATCTGCTGTGTCAGAGGGCTTTTATCCCTTGTGCAATCAGATGGTGACTTTTTGTAATTGTCCTTTGTCATTGTCCTTCTGCAAACATCCTCCAGTTATGTAGTTCTGGTAGCAGTAGTTCTAGTTTGTGTGAATACTCTTTTAATCAGATGGTGAGCTTGGGGTACACCACCCTTTCCATCTGCATTCTGGGTTATCTTCTGATTGCTACCCATGGGCTTTCTATACACCCATTGGTGTGCAGCTGTCACGTACTCCAAGTACTGCACACCATCATAAATGCACCATTCTAGTGTACAGCTTACGGTGGCAGCTGTGGTGATTCTTCTCTACAGTAGGGTTTGAAAGAATTGTGAGAGTAGAGAGTAGAATAAACTTAGCAAAATGCATCTAAGACTTTGAAAAAGCTTTGTCTTCCGAACAGGAAAATGACCTTAAGCATAAAGCCAAAACTGTAGAAGAATGGTTTAAAGTGGTATTAAAGCTTTGTTTTTATATTGTTTTTTTCTAAATAACAAACATGTTATACTAACCTACTCTGGTCAGTAGTTTTACACAGAGCAGCCTCGATCCTCTTCTTTTTGGGTCTCCTGCCAGCACTCCTGGCTCCTCCCCCTCGAGCAGTGCCCCCAGAGAAATTGGCTTGCTCTGGGAGCACTTCTGCATGCTCGCTCCCGAGCCGCTGCTCTATGCGTCCATAAGACACATAGAGACACAGCTTGCCCCCCTCCCCATTGGCTGTGATTGGCTCCCATTGCTGTCTCAGCCAATGAGGAGGGAGAGTCCCAGGACAGCTGAGGCTATTGTGAACATCGGTAACCTTCAGCCTTTAGAACCACTTTAAGAACAATGTTAATGTATATGGGAATGATCTGGATCTGGAATGTGTCTGGATCTCAACCCAATAGAGAATTTTCAGCTGAAAAAGGTTGCTAAATCGTGATCCTCATGGAACCTGAGCTTGAGCAGTTTTGCAAAGAGGAATGGGGTAAAATTTCTCTGTCTAGATGTGCAAAGCTGACCAAGACCTATCCACACAGACTCGAGGCTGTAATTGCTGCCAAAAGCAGCTACTAAATATTGAAATCAAAGTTGTAGTAAAGGCCATTTATTTATGTTTAACCTACAAGTAAGCCATAAACGTGTGCTGTTTAGGAGATATTTACTTGTGTAGTTGCCAGTGATATTACTGGCGTATCGTATGTGCTCTGAAGGAACAGCATACTTGTGCTGTTCCTTCAGAGCCCTGTGCTATAAACAGCCCCATGCATGCGTGGGAGTAACATCATCACAGCTTGGCCATTCAAAGGACCATAGCCCATGAACCTGGAAGGAAGACCAGGTGAATATGGAAGCTCTGTTAGCGACTTAGCGGTGACAGCGCACTGCTGGAGAGCTTTGTTTTAAGTAAGTTTCACATAATGTATTAGTATGTGAGGCATACTAGCACCTTATAACATTGCCTTGCAGGGGAAAAGTTTTTTTTTCCAAGTTTAATATGGTTTTAAAGGTGCTGGTATGTGGTTCTTAAATCCTAATTAATTGAAAACATTTTAATTTTGACTTGAAATTGTCTATTTCTGTTAATTTTAAAACATTAACTCAATAGTGATTCTAAGTTCTAAGACCAAGAAAACAAAAGCATGAGTCCTCTTGGAAAGTAATATAAATACACATCCGGTTATCTGCCTTTCTGCTAACAATGTACCAGGCACACCTTAGTCTGGTTTCCCTTCACTTCCTGTCCTGGAGATGCAACAAGAAATGCAATATCCTCCTAAAGTGAGGGGAACTTTACAGTGAACATTACATACTCCTGACCACGGTGTTCCAGGTGCAACCATATACACAGCGAGAAGACTTATGGATCCAAACCATGATGGAAATGATGGCCTTAGACAGAACCTGGGTATCAACAGTCATTTAGATACTGTGCAGCAAGATGATATATTGGCATCTAAGACAGAAAGACTGCCTGAACAGAATGGGGATATGGAGTGCACGTGGTTAGAGGAATTATTCCCAATCCTGAGCCATCAGAATAATGGGAATTTCCTCCAGCTTGAGCCTTCATAGGAGTCTTATGCCACGTACACACGAGCGGACTTTACGGCAGACTTTGTCCTGCGGACTTTTCGACAGACTTTACGAGGGACTTTCCGAACGAACGGACTTGCCTACACACGATCAACCAAAGTCTGATGGATTCGTACGTGATGACGTACGACCGGACTAAAACAAGGAAGTTCATAGCCAGTAGCCAATAGCTGCCCTAGCGTCGGTTTTTGTCCGTCGGACTAGCATACAGACGAGCTGACTTTTCGACCGGACTCGAGTCAGTCGAAAAGATTTGAAACATGTTTCATTTCTAGGTCCATCAAACTTTTGGGGAAAAAAAGTCCGCTGGAGCCCACACACGATCGAATTGTGCGACGGACTCCGGTCCGCCGAACCAAGTATGCCGTAAAGTCCGGTCATGTGTACGCGGCATTAGAAGCTTAAACAAAGAAAGCACATATCAGTAAGTGTAGCACCCATGGAGAAACCAGCTCAATGGCTAAATATGATAGAGGATCCCTTGATTTAGCTCTGAACTTGCCACTTGTGACAGAGCACTGTCAGATTCACATCCAGAGTACTACCTTTTTGACAGATCTGAAAAAAAAGGTCCTGGTGGAAAGACTTTCATCCTTATGGAGTGATCCCTGAGCTGAGATGTCCAATAAATGAGGCAGAGGTGGGTAATGCGGATCTACAATATGTTGATGGACAGCTTCGGGAAAGGGGAAATAACAAGTGATCCTTTGAGGCCATTGGTGACTAAAGCCACCACATCAGAGACAATTTGCTATGTGACTGTCCAGTCAAAGGGGAGACCTGTCTTAGCTAAACAGAACGTCCTTCTGGAGCAGAGGCAAAATGACAAACTAGGTTATGTCCGACGCAGCTTGATTTGTTGTCTCTTGATTTGAAATGCAAAGCAAAAATGTATAATATAAAGAAATATTTTAAATGGTCATACAAACATGTATTTGTTTGTAGATGTATTTGATGTTTGTTCAAAAACATGATGTGGGCTACCTAAGGGAAGTTCTGCCAATCACAGACTGTTTCACGCCCCTCCAGCCTGTGTCTGTTTGCATGTGCTTAGAATTACAGGGAAGTGAAGCCTCCATCAATCAACATGTAATATCCTGCCCCCCCCACTGTGATTAGCTGTTTAGTGGGTGTTGAGAAGGAGGGAGGGAGTGGGATATCAACTATCTGGAGTGTAAACACCCACATGTGTGACTTTACAGTCACGTAGGCTGCACAGAGAAGAAAAATTAGGAAATTAACAGCTTAGACAAGAAATGAAACTGGAGCATGCTCGGTAGATGTGGCAGCAGCCGCTCTTCACAATCTCAGGCTGCAGCAGGGACACAGAACAGCAGGATTAACCAGGATTTTTGCAGAATACAGAAAACAAATCCCATAGTGACTGAGTAAGAACAGCATGTACTCACAGTTTTTAATGATGTGGGTTTAATGACCTTTAGGTAATTCCCTGCATTAAGATAAAACATGTTTCACCACTTATGCCCCCCTCTATCCCATTCCTAAACACTTACCTGAGTCCTCGCTTGATCCAGCGCTGTGCCTGTGCGCATATCTTCTCCCCCCTTTTCCTAGTCTCACACGAGACTCAGGTGGCAGTGGAAGCCATTGGCTCCTGCTGCTGTCAGTCAAATTCTGTGAGGAGGGAGCAGGGGTATGGCTGAGCTGCACTGTGTGCTTGTCTATGGAGGCACACAGCCCGGCTTGAGTGTGCACTAACACGTGTGCCCCTATAGCACACAGCTTGCTATGGGGGGCACACGCAGGAGAAGAGGAGCAGAGAGTGCTGGTGAGAAACTCCAGAAGAGGAGGGAAAGGAGCCTCTCTTTGTAATACCAAATTAATGTAAGCAATCATCCATCTTCTGTCCACAGAGGCATCTTATGGATACTTGACGCCCCTGTTCAACTGATCCGCAATATTGAACAGATGTTTGTGAAAACCCTCACATGCAAGATTATAGCCCCATATTTTGTAGCTTGGGACACCCAACAAAAATAGGTTTTCAAAACCAGAAGTAGAGTGCAAGATCAATGGCTGAAATGGAGTTTTGCTGTGTACTTTAGTTTGTTGTCTTGGTCTACGAAGGATGCATAATCAACAGAGATAACTGTCCCCTAGTTAAGGAGAGACAAGGGTAGGTCCAGTAATGGTGGTGTCGTCCAATACTTCTCAAGCTTCTGGGAGAATGGGTAAAAGAAAGAAAATCATTTAGAAGTGGAGAACACAGTTTTGTCTGAAAACCCACATAATAGCAAAAAAAAAAAAAACACTCCCTGCATGTAATAAAGATAGGGAGAGGGAGCAGTGTTTGTAATCCATATTAGAAGAGTAGCCTCAAGTGAAAACACTGCTCCATAAATGTGTTACTGGAGTATCACCAGGTGAAAAAAAAAGCCTAAAAGAAGAAACTACATCTAAAAGACCAGTAAGCTGGGGGCGTGGCCTAGCGCGGCATGTGAACAGACCTGTTCACCGGAGCTCCCGCTGTTGATCCGCCTAACGATCCTTCCCTCGCTGTTCCCGGCGCCCAAAAACCGAACTGCTCGGTAGCTACAGCCTCCCTGTCACCCCAGGACACAGATACAGCTGCAGTGTGGGGGTATGATGACCCGTGGGAACCGCGGTGAAGCCGCGGCCTCGGCCGCTCCGGACTTCCAAGATGGCGCCTGGACATCTCAGCCGCAGAGAACGCCACGAGGCCAGGACAAGAAAGCAGACCAGGGGGGTAAGTCACAGAAACCCCCTAAAACCAAAGACCAACCCAGGGATATGCTGTACTATGCACAGAAACTGGCAGGCTCTGCTGACTCCACACAGACCAGCACACAGATCCCAGCAGTGTCCATGGAGCAGACAGGCAGGGGAGACACAGACAGGCCAGAGGACACAGACATTATGGACTCAGTTCCAGATCCTATGCCAGGCCTGTTTGATTTACAAGTGGAAGACAGTCCCCAGCCTACGCTCAGTGAAATTTTACATGCAGTCCATAGATGCACTGCTTCAGTGGATGATCTTAAAGAAAAATTTGGAGGACTGAAGGAGACTGTATCTATCCTCCGTCAAGACATTCAAAAAATCAGGGAGAGAACCACGGCAGTGGAGGGGAGAGTAAGTGACATAGAAGATCAGATGCCTCATTTAAACAGAGATGTGAGGGGGGCTGCACAACACGCACATCAGGCTTTTGAAAAGACTGACAACATCGAGAACCGCCTGAGACGTAATAACGTTCGCATAGTGGGGCTCCCGGAGAAGGTGGAGGGCAGGGACCCCACGGTATTCGTCGAAGAGTGGCTGCAAGAAACATTTGGTAAAGAGGCCTTCTCTCCCCTATATGCAGTAGAGCGGGCACATCGAGTGCCGCCAAGGCCTCTCCCACCTGGGAATCCCCCTAGAGCGATGCTGGCCAGGCTCCTTAATTATCGTGACCGTGAAGTAGTGCTACGACTAGCCAGAGAAAAAGGGGCTGTGCAGTTTAATGGAACCAAAATCTCCTTTTACCCCGACTTCTCAGCCGAAGTGCAACGCAGAAGATCTAAATTTTCAGATGTTAAGAAACGGCTGCAACGCTTACAGCTTAAATACGCGATGCTTTTCCCTGCCAAGTTGCAAATTACAGCTGGAGATCAGAATCACTTCTTTGAAAACGCGCAAGATGCTGCAGGATGGCTGGACCGAAACGAGCAAGACCTGCGTCGTCGCAGACGCGAAAATGAGGATGGATGACTTCACTTAATCTGCTCGCTGCAGGAATAATGGGCGCCCACATTATACCGTCGCTACTACTCCTTTTACAGAGGACTTTTCCTTATCACCTAGTACCAGCGAAGGAATTTCAATTTTATAAGCTCACTGCAAGTGTTGAATAACCACTTGGATGGATGGCGGATGTGCTCCGCACCTGAACTTTCTATGTTGCCACTGTTGTTATGGCTTGAGGTGTTGTGCCCTGTTGGCACGGTTAGGGCCTATCGAACCCCACAAAATCTGATACCCCTCCGCGTGGCAAAATCAGCGGGGATTGTTTCACAGGTTCTCTTTTTTTCCTGGACCTATTACCTGGTTCACCTCACTCTACAAATGATTATAAAATATTTTTGTGACATTTTGGTGCTTCTCCACTGTTTGAATTGCATCACCGTCATACCCTGTGATCCAGGTGGCCGGCTGGCCACTTCAGTTTATGTATGGATTGCTGACTGGAGATCCCCGGAAGTGCTGCAAGACAACACGGGACCTTGCTACACGGATAGGAACTGGACTGAATTTCTGCAATGTCTGATACACCCATAGTGACCTGGAACGTTCGGGGAGTGAACGACCCATTGAAAAGGTCTATGATCTCAGCCGGACTGCGGAAATTCCATCCGGCTGTAATTGGCCTGCAGGAAACCCACCTGCGGGATGATACAGTTGGTTTCTTACAATACGCCTGGGTCGGCATAGCCTATCACTCCACCTACTCCGCTTTTTCACGCGGAGTGAGTGTACTGATACACAAAGCCCTAGTGTACCAGGAGCTAGACTCATTAATAGACATATCTGGTAGATTTGTGTTTTTGCACTGTAAATTGTATACGATTACCTTGATATTAGCTTTTGTATATGTGCCCCCTCCATTCTCCAGAGAGGTATTACAGTTGTTAATCTCCTATTTAGCTAACAAACCGGATATTCCGGTATTAATAATGGGTGATTTCAATTGCTACTTAGACCCTAAACTAGACAGACATCCACCTGTACTGCCCCCTGGGGGTGGACGGGGCACTGCTCTCAGTCGTCTACTTGCAGAAGTGGGTTGGATAGATATTTGGCGTAATCGTAACCCAGTATGCAAGCAATTCTCCTGTTTTTCCAAGACCCATGGGTCGCTATCACGTATTGACTTATGCATAGGTACCCCAAATCTGGTAGGCAACATATCCAAAGTGGAATACTTCCCAAGAGGAGTGTCGGACCACTCCCCACTGACTTTATGGTTAACTACTAGACCCCCCAGTAACCTACCTAAAGCCCCGTGGAAGCTGAATGCTTTCTGGTTAAAACTCTTTGTTTCACAGGAGGGAATAGCAACCCAGATCGAGGTCTTCTTCAAAACACACAGACATTTACATGACGCCCATTTGAAATGGGAGACTTTTAAGGCACATCTGAGAGGGATTTTCATTCAGGAAGTACAACAGGTTAAACACAACTCCTCGGTCCTGTTGGAACAGGCGGGGGACTTGGTGAAGCAACTAGAAATTACCTACATAACTGACCCTACTGACTCCACCAGGGAGGCATGGATGTCGGCCCAGGATTCCCTGGACCGGCTGAGATCCTCCACTGCAGAACGTAAAAGGTTCTTCACGAAGTTAGAATTTATGAGGAGGGGGAGAAGACGGGCCGCCTACTCGCAAAAATTGCACGATCACAACAGCAATCACCAGCCATTGGAGCCATTCGAGCTGCCAATGGGAAAGTGGTCAATTCCCCGGAACTTGTCATATCCGAGCTGGCATCCTTCTATGAAGACCTATATGGGCCGAGGGATGCCTACTCGGATGCAGAACTAGCTGAATATATGTCCAAGATTGATTTACCTTCATTATCGGCAGCAGCACAAAAACAATTGGATGCCCCAATAACTTTGGAGGAGCTTCAGATGGCGGCCGGCTCTTTTCCCACGTGTAAGGCACCGGGTGGGGATGGCCTCCCTATGGAGGTATTTACTCAATATGGCGAACAAATACTCCCTGAACTATTAAAAGTATTTAAAGCTTGCCTGGACGCAGGCAGACTTCCTGAATCTATGGCAAGGGCAAATGTGATTTTACTTCTTAAACAGGGGAGGGATCCGGTTGACCCCGGCTCCTATAGACCTATTTCATTGCTCCAGAGTGATGTAAAGATCCTTGCAAAGGTCCTGGCGCTCCGGGTCAACGGGGTCATCTCCTCCATTATACACCAAGACCAGGCGGGCTTTATGCCCCAAAAGTCTACAGCCACAAATTTGAGGAGACTGTTCCTTAATATGCAACTGCAGGCAGATAATGTGGATCAAAGAGCACTGTTGTCACTTGATGCCAACAAGGCTTTTGACAGCGTTAGCTGGAAATATCTCTGGGCAGTATTAGACAAATTTAGATTTGGGGAACGTTTTATAGCATGGGTTAGGCTTCTGTATGCATCCCCTCAGGCCAATATTCGAATGACAGATAGAGTCTCGCATGCCTTTGCTCTGGGCAGGGGGACGAGGCAAGGTTGTCCTCTGTCCCCGCTGCTCTTTGCGATCGCGATAGAGCCACTAGCAGCCCTCATAAGGGATAGCGCCCAGATTCAAGGGTTTCAATATGGAACTCTGCATGAAAAAATAATGTTGTACGCAGACGACATGTTACTCTTTCTGGGGGACCCGTGCAATTCGCTGTCAGAGGCGATGTCTATAATAAAACTGTTTGGTCATTACTCCGGGTTAACCATAAACTGGTCCAAGTCAGCCCTGATGATGCTGGATGGAGATCAAGGGGTTGCGCTCCCCGACCACTGCCCCATCCCTCTGGTTACTAGTTTCAAATATCTGGGCATACAAATAGCGCCCAGGATTGGAGACTACTGCTCCCTAAACATATACCCCTTGCTTTCACGTTTTAGAGATAAAATAAACACATGGAATAACTTAAAAATGTCCCTGGCAGGTAAAGCCAACTTAATTAAAATGATCTTAATGCCCCAACTATTATACTTCCTGCACAATACACCGGTAGTAATTCCCCTAAAAATTTTCAGAATAGTAAATACCCTTTTTCGTAAATTATTATGGAATACCAAACATCCCAGAATTAAGCTAGAACAGTTGCAGCAGTCTAAGGACAACGGGGGGCTGGCGGTTCCCAACCCCTGGTTGTACTACATAGCGTCCCAGTTGCAGCAGTTGGTTGGCTCTATGACTCCAGAACCACAGGGCTCAGCAGCAAAGATGATGCTGATTGCTTCTGGAGCGGAGACCATCCCTATGGGTCTTGAGGCCCAGCTGTTTGCGAAATCCAATAAAAAGGCCCCAACCCTGTCACTGGTACAGAAAATATGGAATAAGGTTAGACAAATACAGGGGGTGCAAGGGTTCACGGATTTCAGTCCAATATGGGACAACCGCTCCTATAGTGAACTGGGTAAACTACAGCAAAAGTCTAGATGGTGTAAGCACGGGGTAAAACTACTTTCACATATATTTAGGGACGGTAAACTGCTTTCTTTCACAGAACTGCAAGCCAATTTTAACCTACCGAATAGTATGTTTTACTCATACCTTCAGCTGCGACATGCTGTCGCTGCGCAGGGGAATGCCGTGGAGTGGATATTGTCATCCACTCCGGTATTTCATGTGCTGCAGTCTGGTAGTGAGACCAGGGGAATTATATCCCAATGCTACCAGATGCTGCTAGTGAGACACTTGCGGGCTTATCCATGCAAGGCGGCCTCTGCCTGGGAGAGGGACCTTGGCCAGATTACAGATGAACAGTGGGAGGAGGCTCTTCAGTCTATATCTACCTGCTCCCTTAATGTTGCACAAAAGGTTTCCCAACTATTTATAGTATTGAGAGTGCATTACACCCCAAAAAAGTTGCACAAGATGGGCAGGGCGGCAGACCCTCTGTGTTCCCGCTGTCAACAGTATGACGGGGACCTTATTCACCTTCTATGGCGTTGCCCGAAGCTCCATCGGTACTGGAATGAGGTGATGGGCACGCTCAATGGAGTATTTCAGACAAAGGTTCCCACCGATCCTAAGTGTTGCTTGCTGGGAGTCCTGGAGGAGGAGATCTCGGAGGAAATGGATAGGGTCGCTTTCTCCAGGGCTCTATTTCAGGCCAGGAAACTTATCCTAATGGGGTGGAAATCCACACTGCCACCCACCAGGGGCTCCTGGGTGGAACACATGGGACAAACCCTTATCAGGGAAAAATATATATACCAACATAGGGGATGTCCAAACAGGTTTGAGCGTATCTGGTCAAAATGGCTAGACACACCGGGATTGAGCCCGAGAGAGCTGGTGATGTCTAGACTCCTGCAATCTCTGTAAAACAAGTTGAGGGGGGGCGAAACAGATTATATATTATAATAACAATGTGGGCGGTGATGGTCAAAACAGGGAGAGTTGTATTGTTGTATTGTAGATGTCTGGAGAAATGCAACGGATTAACAAACTAACTGGAAAAATTACTGTATACATGTAAGTGAACCTAATTGGTTAAAATGTTGGTCTATGGAGGTCTATGGAGCAACGGATGTCAGCGGTTACCATGTCCGCTGACATTCGATCTGATACGCTAAATTCAGATGTATGGCGATAGGTTCGCATCCGTCCTGGCAGATCGGATCAGATGAGATCTGATAAAAAATGACATTTTTTCCGTTTTCGTCCGATCCCTCCATAGGAGTCGGCGGCACTCTGACAGGCCCCTCCCCGCTCAGTGAGCGGAGACGGACCTGTCATCCGCCAGCTCAGCGGAGATCAACGGAGAGATCTCCCGCTGAGCTGGCTGACTATGCTGAGCGGATCCGCCTCGGGGAACGAGGCCTTAAACATGCTCCCAGAATCAGGGTCAAGGTCTGGAAAATCCCAGGTGTTATCCCCTTTAAAGAACCCTGCACTAGAAACAAATTACAAGCTCCTGACCTAGGCTATTACACTGTCAGATAAATGCAACATCAGTTCACTATTTTTTAAATATAATGAGATGCACTGATCTCAGTTTTTTTTTTTTAACTAGATCTGGTCACCAATATGTAAAATCTTAAGCTCTATTCTTCTAATTGTCTTTGAACAAAAGGTGCTGTTAGGTTTGCATGAAATAAAAACTAAGGCCTTGCTAACAGACCATCTTACCCTCCTCATGCAATATTGACAGTGTGTTAGCAATTAGTCATGAGCCAGTCCCTGAGCAACAGGTCAATAGGTAGTGGGTCATCAAAATGCCCCTAAGCCAGTAGTCCCAGAATGGCCTGGAAGGTCTGCTGAATACTGGGATGAAAGGGAGAGAGTTGAAAAAACCTTTTGTGAGGAAGAGAAACTATTTTGAACTATTGTAAAAAGTCACCAGCGAATTTTGAAAATCTGACACTCCCTTGGAGAGGTGTGTTTGGCCTATTGTTAGGTACTAGAGCTTTTTTTCTGCAAGAACTTAACCTTGTTGGTCTGGGTAGATTGGGAGTTTTTCCACCCTGTGATGTTTTAAAAGTGGTATTAAACTCTTTTTTTTTTTTTTTTTTAAACAGTTTGCCCCTGTAAGGCAAAGGCATACAACAATTGTGCTAGTATGCTTTCCTTCTGGGTTCACGGCTGCGGTATGCCGTTTCTTCAGAGCGTATGCACCAGTGACCTCACCAACTGCTGCGTGCTAGAATATCTCCTAAACGGATGGGAGAAATGTCACCAGCACACCATGGACCTCCAGAATAGATCCAAATCTTTATTCAAAGATCGTACTGTTACAATAAATAGCAAAGTTTTAAAAAGGTTGTAAACCTCTGCAAAACAAAGGCATAATGAGCTAGTATGCATCACATACTAGCTCATTATGAAATACTTACCTTAGAATGATGCCCTGCAGTGCTGCCCGCACTCCGCTCCCACGGCTGACATCTTTCACCAGAGCTACTTCCGGGTTTGCGGGCTCCGGCGGTGTGATTGGTCAGAGCCACGATGACATCACTCACGTGCATGGGCGTGGGTGCTGCCAGTCATGGCACGGGTACTGAAGAAAGGACACAAGCGGGCCGTTTCTTCGGTGCGCATACGCAGATGACGTTAGCAGCAGCGCATATAGTGAATACCTCCTAAACTGTGCAAGTACCTACAGGTAAGCATTATTATAGGCTTACCTGTAGGAACAAGTGGTGTAACAGAGTTTACAACCACTTTAAGGGGTCCTACATGGCTTCGAAACATTGGTATAATTATGTGATCAATAAAGCTTTTTCTGACTATTCACGGTTCCAGCCGGTGGTTGCTTCAGCACCCACTACGTACAGCCATCTCTACAGGAACGTGTGCATTGGGAATGGTGCATTGGTATCTCCTAAACGGTGCAGGTTTTAGGAGATATTAATTTTACCTACAGGTAAGCTTTATTATAAAGCTTACCTGTAGGTAAAAATAAAAATACACAAGAGTTTACTACCACTTTAATGATCTCAAACTTATCAATGAAACCAAATGTTCAATTCCCCACAAAAGGAAGCTAGTCTAAGTAGGACCAATAGAGGATGAGGAGTGGGGGGAGACACTGGAGTCTTGTAAGGCTGTGTCCCCCAAATTATTAGACCGTCTGTCGCAGCTTTACATTCTTCACAGGGCATATCTCACACCCGTTAAAGTAGCTAGATACAAACGTACACAATCTACTACATGCCTGATGTGTAGGAAAGAGACAGGTACTTTTTTCCACTTGATCTGGACATGTCCTAAGATTCAAGGCTTATGGGAACAAATTGTGACATTTCTGCACGATACAATGGGCTCACCCCTAGCTCTAGACCCAAAACAATGCCTTCTGGGTATAATCCCAGACACAATTGACAAATACACAAAAACATTTCTCCACGAAACACTCTTTACAGCTAGAAAGGTTATAGCCAAAAAATGGATGAGACAAGCGCCTCCTAAAATAGTGGAATGGAAGGTGGAGGTGAATAATACTTTGCCGTATAAGAAATACATATATATTAATAGAGGTTGCCCTACCAAGTACAATAAGATATGGGATCGTTGGCTTCAAGAGTCTGATACCTGTGTATAATGAAACCAAATTGGTATAGAATGATTTCTTGGATGCGAGCCTTGATGTGTAGATTATACGTGTTAAATGTATGCATATAGAATAATCTCACATGACAAGCACAATGTATTCATTATCATATGTACGGTCTTTATAACAATTAATGTACTAGTTACCAAGTTCATGTGTTAAAGCAAACATAACATGTATGCACCAGTTGATCAATAAAACCTTGTTTGATGTAAAAAAAAAAAAAAAAGGAAGCTAGTCAAAGGTCTTTTTGTAACCTGGTTAGCAGACCAGCTTTTCAGCCAAAGTACTCTACAAATGATCACAGAGACCACACTAATGTGGGCCACCAGATGAGCCATATCCAAGAAGATATCTCAAAGATGGCTGATTGCTTGCACAACCTAATTCATTAAATCAATCATGTGCTGGGGATAATTTTTGGCAGCCATTCCCTGAAGCCAAAGTCTGAACCAGTTTGTCCCTGCCCAGGACAACAGGGACAAGGCAAAAACTGGTCAGAGCAATATGAAGAAGCAACCTTGATGGGACTAACACCCATCTTATTTAGACAAAACACGATCATATCTACAGAAGATGGAGTAGCAGCTATTAGTGCCAAGAAAGAGTTACTGGGTAGATAGTGCCATATTTAGAACTGTCACATATTCAGTACATGAATATAAATTTCAATTTGGGAGCTGAGGGGGTAATAGTATTTTAGCTGGACTCCAGTTTTACTCAGTCTGTAAACTAGTCTCCCTCTAAACACTAACAATTTTGCTTGGCTGCTCTGAAAAGGCTGGTTAAACAAGAAGCAGAGGAAGAATAAGTGAAGGAAGTGGATCTAACGGGTAGCAAAGACAGGGACCATGTTGTGGAAATTATCAGAGCTGACTAAGGATGGGGATAGTAAGCAGCCATCGCTGTGTGCTCTGATGCAGCGAGAAATTTCTGCCTATTGCATGAAGCATTTGCAGCAGTCAGACCCTTGTGACTAAAGTTAAGTAATGGTTAATTATTACTTTTGTTAGCAGGTATAGATCATTAGGGTTGATCCCATGTATATGTGTCCTAGATTTACTGTTCTTCTCTACATTTTTCCCTATTTAATGATTTCTACACCTTTTTACACCCTATTTGTGTAAATGCCCATACATACTTGAAAAATTACTTTTGAACTTTAAGGTTAAAATGTAAAAATTCAAAACAGCTACACCTGGACCCAGCAAGTAGCAGGGTACACACACGAGGAGATATAGGTCTAAGAACCTTAAAGAAGTGCTAGGACATCAGGGTTTTGCAACTCTCAGAAGCACAGGTGAATCCCCACTGTACAGGAGTCTAGAACCATGCTGTGTCCCTTGCAGCAAAGGCTTGTAGCAGAGTAAATAGCACGGCTCCGGAAAGCTATACTACGCAGCAAAAAAGGATCCAGCCAATACTTAAGATTCATTTCTAGCTAGAAAAAGGATGCAGAAGGAACGCTAAATTGATGCCAGAAATGAGGGCAGGTGTACTTACTTTAATGGCAGTGGAAGGTGGGTCAGAACTACAGCAAAAGAACAAACCCTAAAAAAAGTAATAAAGTATAGGCTTTCCACAGGGAAACAATGCAATCAAATAACTGGCCTTATACTCACAGCCTCTGATCTCCGATCCTTTAGGGCCCAGGTGAATTCACAGATCTGGAATTACATCATTCATGTAATCCAGTCTAAGGGCCCTTTCACATGGGCTGTCCAATCAGGTCCACCTGTCAGTTTTTCAGGCAGACCTGATCGGACCCTGCAGTCTCCCTTATGAAAAGGCGGATGTCAGCAGGCACATGTCCAATCCTGCCTGCAAAATCCAGGCAAAAAACGGTGGTCCTATTTTTCATCCGTTTGGCGGATCAGATTGGATGGGTTGAAAATGGACAGGCGGTCTGCTTCCATCCCATATCCCCATAGAGGAAAGCGGGACTATGTCAGCGGACAGGACTTGTCATCCGCCTGCTCAGTGAGGATCATCGGAGCGATCCCCCGCTGAGCAAGCGGAAATCTGTTGCACGGAGGCGCCCATGTGAAACGGGCCTAAAAGTGCTAAGAACTGTCCTTGGAATGACTACTGCTGTGAAAGAAGGAAGGAAGCAGGGCCATTGCAGTGAGGTACCAAATTTGATGGTGACCTGGGAAAACACTACACTCACTGACTTCTGAAAATTCTACACCTTTTTACACCCTATTTGTGTAAAAGCACAAACTTTCAACTTTCTAGATCAAGTTCTCCTGTGTTTAAATGTACTTTAAATTTTAAGTGCTTAAATTTGTTTGTTCAGAATATATAATTTGCTCTCAGACACAGAGATTTCTATTTTTTATCAATACAGCTAAACTGAATGCACCTAAACCACATATAAACCCAGTGTGAATTATACCATTTAAAATCATTACATGCAATCATATACATTTAGAAATTACATACAAACCCATATAAATGCATACTGTACAGTTGCACACACTTGTGAAAGAGGCCTAATAAGAATGTTCTAGAGTAAATGTTGTAGTAAGTAGAGTTGTGTTTCCTATATCCATGTAAAATAAATCTCGTGTAGAGCTGCACATTCCTGACAGCACTCAAGCAGATAAAATCCAAGGGGATGCTTGTAGTGCCCGCAACAGATGTCACTGTGCAGAACAAGTGTTAAATAATAGAGGGTCACCAGTACTCCAAAGATGCGCTTTAAAAACGTATTATGTACACATGAGGTCACATACAGTCAAAAGGCCTCTGGGTTTTGCAAGGTCCCCTTCCTCAGGGTAACTGACAACTAATAAACAAGTGCAAACAATAAACAGCATATAACGAAAACAAAAGCATATCCTGACCAAATAAACCTGTTTCGGAAAAATCACTGTGTATATGCAAATTAATAGTGCCAACCTCATGGCTGTGCCCTTAAGGATGCCACCCAGATGTGAGATATGCTGCAGCTTATACCAATAATGGACCCCCTGTTGATCTTATGTCACATAATAAATATTTTAAGCATCTTTGGAGTGCTGGGGACTCGGTTTTCTATTCTGCCCATTTATATTTTCCAGAAAAGATTTCTGTATGCAATCCTTTATTAATCCCTCAAATAACTTTCCTACAAAAAACAAAATAAAACATTGAGTACAAAGTCTGTAGATATCAGGCAAAGACCTTAATCCCTCGTTCAAAAATAGGTACTATGAGGTGTGGGGAGGGGGGTTCCGTATGAAGTAAGCTGCGCTTATGAGAGGTTCTGCTAAACTCTAAACTAGACTCTACTTCACATAATTTTTACTATTTGCAGAGTAGTATGGCACCTTCAAAATGAGCTTGTGACCCATTCCAATCTTCAAAGGTTCCTGTGACAAAAGCAGGAGGTTACTATATCCTACAGCTGTAAACCTACACTGTGTGGTGTGCTGCATAATTGTTTAATTTCAAAAATTGTGGACACTACATTTAAAATGAATATGAGTATATATTTTTTTTAGCACATAATTTATTGTTAAGTGGTTAGCCTCCATTGTATGTGCATAATCGTCATTTTGTATACCTATATATTTTCTAGTGTAATTATACCTGGATGTTTTTAGTCTAACTATGCCTGCATTAGGATGAGGGGGTTTTCTATTATCTACTGTATATTAACAAAACAAAAAAAAGTTGTAAATTGTACAATAGCAACCATAGCAATCAATAGCAACCATCTCGGAATCCACAGAACATTATGTCATTATATTTTGAAGATTATCATTGTGTTCATTATGAATTTGTTACAATAGTGAACACATTATTACACATCCTTGGTAGTTTGTCTATTTGTAATAGAATGTTTAACCACTTGCCCACTGGGCAAATTTTTTTGCTAGAAAACTACTCAGAACCCCCAAACATTATAAATATTTTTTTAGCAGAGATCCTGGGGAATAAAATGGCGGTCATTGCAACTTTTTTGTCACACAGTATTTGCACAGCAATTTTTCAAACTCCATTTTTTTGGGAAAAAAAACACTTTCAGCAATGAAAAAAAAAACCCAAAACAGTAAAGTTAGCCCATTTTTTTGTTTAATGTGACAGATAATGATATGCTAAGTAAATAGACATGTCACGTTTTAAAATTGTGTACCATTGTGGAATGGCGCCAAACTTCAGTACTTAAAAATCTCCATAGGCGAAGCTTTTTTACAGGTTACCTGTTTAGAGTTACAGAAGAGGTCTAGTGCTAGAATTATTGCTCTCGCTCTAATGTTCATGGTGATACCTCACATGTGGTTTGAACATTGTTTACATATGCGGGCGTGCCCCACGTATGCGTTCGCTTCTGTGTGCGAGTTCGCGGGGATGGTGGCGCTTTAATTTTTTTCTTTTATTTACATTTATTTTTACACTTTCCCTTTAAAAAAAAAAAAATTGATCACTTTTGTTCCTATTGCAAGGAATATAAACATCCCTTGTTATAGGAATGGTGCGTTACAGGTCCTCTTTATGGAGAGATGTGGGGTCTATAAGACCCCACATCGCTCCCCTAGGCAGGAAAGGCTGAGATAAAAAAAAAAAAAAATCACGATCCCAGCCTTTCCTGCCAAGTCCCTGGCTTTGTTTACCTCCGCTGGCCTGGACGCGACGTCATAACATCACACCCGGACCTCCGATGGTCATAGAGATTTCCAGGGACCATCTGTCACTCGGAAATATCTAAGGCCAACTTCTGCCGGTGGTGGATTCCTTCCCTGGTGCACCAATCGTACGGGCGACCCGGGAGAAGCACCGGAGGGCAGCGGGAGGGGGGATATCCCCTCCCACTGCCTGTAAGAACGATCAAGCGGCTGCACAGCGCTATGATTGTTCTTATGGTGAAGGGAATTGCCGGCGGAAAAGATTGATATCTGAATGATGCCTGTAGCTGCAAAGATCATTCAGATATCACCACTGAAACCCCAGGACATCATATGACGGCCAGCAAGTGGTTACCTTGAAGATAGTTTTTGAAATTGTATTCTAGCCCAAAAGATACTAGCATTGAAATGCTAATTACAAAAAAATAAAAAAAGAGAAAAAAAGTTTTTCCCATGAAAATTCTATAAAAAATACTATAAAAAGGCCAAAGTAAGAAAATCTGTGATTTATTGCAAACCAGGCTAAATAGTTGGTTTGAGTGGATATATGGTGGCTATGCAAACTATAACCATACAAAACCTCTGGAAGAAAATTGCACAGCAAACAGTTCACTACTATAATGCTTCTTCAAGTTTACTGAGAAGTATTATGCAGTCATGGCAAAAATTGCAATCTTAAAATGATGGCTTTCCATAACCAGGGAGTTACTTGACCCTTTTGGAAAACAGCAGTCAAATGGTTTTCTGCTTTGGCAATATTGATCCCTGAAGCAAACCAAGACATACTGTAAGTGTTCTTGCTAAATTCTCTAAAAATGATTAATTGGGAATTTCAGGAGAGGAGAGGGATATGAAACCAAGATAACAATGGCCGAACAAGTCAAACTCCAGCAGCTTATCAGTGTCTTGTATTAAAAAATAAATACATAAATAAAAGAAGAAAAGAAGAACAAAAGAAAAAAACAAGTCTTTAAATGCCAAAATTATATGTTTTTATTTTTTTTTTCAATCAAGTAATTCCTTTAAAACCTCACAATTTCCATGATTGACAGATATAAAAAAGATACTAGGCATGAAATGAAAATATAAAAAATACATGATATGCAGAAAGGCATTCAGTGCTTCGGTCCACTGAGAAGACAGTAAACAGGTATAATGACCCATAACTTCAATTGATTTTTTTTCCCCATTTTTTTGTTAAAGAGTACATACAATTCAAACAATGTGGGTTTATAATGTTGTAAACTTATTTTAATAACCATGGAAAATAAAGTATTCTAAGCTACGAAGTGTTAAACTATATAAAAGACTTGGTACATAAAAATGAAGAAATAAGTCAGTGTACTTTGGTCTCTATTGTGGTTTGTATACTTTGTTATTTAAAATGCTCAATAGCAATGAATGCTAGCTTCAGAATGCTTTGGCTCGCCAAAACATTTCTGCTAAAAAAGGGCCAAATTCAGGAGAGATAGTCACTACAATTACATTAAAGCATGGAACATGCTGGGTACACGGGACTATATTTCTATTACTGGCCTCAGTAGCAGACACATCCTACTGGCTGTATACAAAGATTAAGGAATGGATTCTAATGAGAATATAGCTTTCTAATACTTAGAGCCTAATATGCTATATATAAAGAAGGAAAAGAAGTTACAACTCAACTCTGTTGACTGAAGACCAGCCTCCTGCGGGCTCATAACCACTATGACAGACAATGTCATCTACCACTTGAGGTACATCTCCCAAAGTTCTGTGTAAATGCCTAGGCAAAAACTCTCTATGCAGTGCCCCAGGCAGCAACCTCAGGAGTCTATGTAGTCTGCAATTCAATTGCCTCTGCAACTGGGTCCACGAAGGACTCCAATTGCTGGTTCCTTTGAATGGTGCAGTTTGGTATTAAAAAAAACCTGACAAAATAGAAAAAAATGGTAGTGGTTATTGCTAACATATACGAAGATGTAAGCTCCAAGGCTGTTATCCTTATCCTTCAATACCTGGTTAATCACTAACCAGGTAAATGTGCGTTCTGACACTTTACTGGCTGTATGCCAGCCTCTGAACTTGCACCTGCATTAGCAATGCCCATATTTCTATCCTGACAGGTTCTTTTTAAGAAAACAGCAAATTGCACAAAAACGTCAGAAAACTGTCTAGTGAGCCAACAGAGCGATCTCATTTTTTTTTTTTACTTAATACATAGTGCAGTATACACTAATATGAAAGAAAAAAAACAAAAAACAAAAGCTGATGAAAAGAATTACTAATATCTCACTGTTTAATGGCCTTTGTGTATTTAAACAAATGACTACATGGAGAAACCTCTTGCTAATGTGGTTTAATGTTGCCAAGCGGGTTTTGTGCTACTGCAAACTAAGCTGCAGATGACACATGTAGGTTCAGCTTTTGGTATATCCAAAAGTCAGTTTGTCCTATTTTTTTTCTGTTTACAAGCCTCATTATTGAAAGATCTACATACAGAACCCAGCTGTAGAGATTTCCCCAACGCTGATCTATCTTATAAAAGGGTTCCTTTGACATATATAACTTTGATAAACATTTCTTACAGGAGATAAATTAATTAAATTACCTTTAAGACTTACTGAGATTCGTTATTTATCTTAATAAAAGAATGCTATTTGCTGCATAAAAATATAGAACACTATCTAAATAAAAAAATACAATGGTGTTATTAGTTATACAATTTGAGTAAAAGTCTCAAAAGTATTATGGAAATGGAAACCAAAATTTTACCAAATGTCACATTGTAGTGATAAATGTCCAAATACAGCATACCAGCAGAGACTGACAAATACAAAGAGCATCACAGTACTCCAAAATTAACACACTGAAATTCCCTCTGCCAACCACAAGCAAAATTAAGAATGCCGTGGCTGAAAGTTTAAGAGTACATGTGTACAATGACAATACAACTGGAGACTATTAATGACATAATGTCAAAATAAAAATGCAACCACACTGGCCAATCTGTTTAATTAGATGCAAAATATGCATTAATCACTAGCATAAAACTTGCAGACACCCTTACTATATTTAATTTCAGTTGCTATAGTGTGGTGTGGCCCCTAACAGAGCCTCTTGACAAATTTGCCTTTGGAAGCTCCTAGCATTGACTGCAGTAAAGACAACCGGTCATCAAGCTAAATAGATTTCTGATGGAGGATGCCATTGTTTAAACCATGAGCTGTATGATTATCATAAAGAAGCCACTGTTCAGCAACAATGTGAATGACTTGAAATTAATATGCACCTGTCAGGTCTAAAGCTGGCTATTAGGGATGAGCTTGGGTGTGTTTGATCCCAGTCTGAACCCATTTCAGCGAGCACCCCACAGAAAGCAGTCATCTGTACTGGGCCAATCATCTGTGGCCAGGGCATTCCCCACCCCACTGGCACATGTATACAAAAAGCATGTGTACGTACGGCTGTGGGACGGGGAATATCTTAGCCACAGATTATTGTCCCAGTAAAGTCATAGATTCTTGGTGGGCTCACTCACATGGGTTTAGAATAGGATCCCAACACACTCAAGCTCATCCCTACTGGACATACACTAGCAGAATTTTGGATTTTCAGAATCTTAGTTTGATTCTCTAATGGTTAGCAGGGTCAAATCAACAGTCATTTTTGACTGTAGCGATGAGAAGCTTTGAAGAAACAGGATGGAAACATTTCTTGAATTAATGGAAGTCTAACTGTAAGTGTGGTTTTTGTTTGGGAAATTTGTACACATTATAATATCTGTTTAATATGTCTCGGATTCAATTCAAATAGCAGGTCTGGATGATACTTAGTGAAGACTCTGAACTGAGCGGTCTGCAGTCTTTGATTGCTCAGTTCTCAGTCTTGGAAGCAGCCAGGCTCAGATGTAGCATCGGATTGATGCTGCATCCACCTAGGTGAGAGAATTAAAGTGGATGTAAACCCGATTCACTAAATTTTGAGCTAGGCACATATATCTACAGTGTTTTGTTATCTCTCTTCAAAGCCCTATGCCCCCCAACTTTGTCCTGCTCCGTTCTTCTGTTATCAGCCTGATAACTTTTTACAAGCTCTCCAAGACGGGAGCCTGAAGTGTGTGTCGGGGGAAGTTGATATAAATAGATTAGCACAAAGCTAAACTAGTCACAGGCACACTCTGCATGTGTGGGGAGGGGGTGTGTGCCTTTCCTCCAATCAGCTGTCCCACAGTTTCTCACAGTGTATAGCAAGTATCCACACCTACAGGGGAACGAGGAAGAGAAAATTCTAACAGCACGTGCACTTCCCAAACAGTATATAAAGCTGAAGACAGAAGATATACATGTGTATAAAACTTATGTAGGGAGATTTGTTTCATCTCTGTGTATCATATGAAGCTTTTCACTTCACTGGGTATATGTAAGGGTTTACATCCACTTTAAGGTTTTTTAAAAAAACAAAAAAAACATTAAAAAAAAAAAAACATACTTCTCTTTTAAATCAATTGACACAATGATGGCAAGAAAGAATGCCCTGAAGAACAATTTATATATAGACATTCGATTGAAAATCTAACAGTGTATGCCCAGCTTAAGCTACATTGGCAATTTTTGGTAGCTCAGTCATCCAAGACTAGCAATTTATTATAACAGGTAGGAAAAAAGGACTCCTAAAGTATAAGCTACAGAAATGGTATTCAGTAGCAATTAACTGCAACCTTGGGTGATCATGTGCTATTAACCACTGCCACATGCTAGTCCTGAAACTCACATAATAGGAGACTTATTTGTTCTGATCGTGACTGATTGCTACTCTTAGCAATTGCCACATACATGCTTGTAAGTCACATAACAGGGAACCATTTGTTCCGTTATCGATTGGTCACTAGATGTGCAACTAATCACAGTAGACTGGGTTACTAAAAAATGCCTGTGTGGCTCAGGCCTTAGACAATGGAAACTTGCAACAGACAGATATTTAGCTTAATGATAGCCTTCATTATGAACCCCCCCCCCCCCCCCCAGGAACAGGGCAACAGATGTGATTTTCACTGTACCAGGTGCTGCATATCCAGGATCAGTTGCTGAATTAAGTTTGACAGGTTTGGGGCATATTTAATGTATACCTCGCACAGCACCTTTAATGTATGTGTGTACTCTAGTAATAATTCCAGTATAGTAGTGATTCCAGGAAATACAAGGAAGGTGATAAAAAGGCATTGTAAATGCATTCTACCTTATTATTCTAATAAAGTTCCTTCCATCCCAAATTAATGCCAAGGAATCCAAAAGGTCCTTTTTTATTTCTTTTTTTTATTTTTTTTACAAATTAGGAATCCTTTAAAAAAAATGTCTGACCACTGGTGACTTATCTTACAGTTATCTATGTAGCTCACTGTAATTGCATTCATTACAATGAATCAATGATTTATAAAAAAAATAAAATGTACCATTTTATATGACAATTACCAATACGACTGGAGCAGCATAGAATATGCTATGTGGTTATATGAGGTAGCCTTTTGCTGTAAACAGAATTAAAAACAAAAAAAAACAAAAATATAATGTATGTAAGCATTGTGAAAACAACCAAAAAGAAGTAACATCACAAATATTCACATACAGTAAATAATAACCTTTTACAGTTAACACATGAAATAAAAATACATATACAAATACGTGATTATCAGAATCGTGGGTTGATATGAAATGTGAGAGGTAGTTACTAACACCAGTACATAACACTTAATATATTAGATATAAATGTCTACATCTATTTGGTTTGCTCTGATATAGCAGGTCTGTAGACGATTCAGTAATGGGAAACAAACATTACATGGTATATTCCCTGAGCTAAGTTCTTAATCCTGAGTATGTTCTGAAATTAGTGATAAAATTTTCATACAAAAATAAAACCTAGTTTTAACCTAGGCTTGGTATGTGCTCACTGTAGTTCAGACTGAGATGATGTACATATGTAGATGGCAAAGAGGATCAGTAGCAACCCAACCCCTTCCTGTCCAGTAAATCTCAGTTCAAAACACTATGTAAACAGGGAATGCCCATTTTTCAAATTCCACAATCCTCCTATTGGCAGAAGGTGAGGAGACTTTGGTTTCAAATGTTCAGTGACATCACATGATTTCTTATTCAATTCATACAGTTGCTGCATAACCCACAGAGCCAGAGCATCAGGACATTTCTGAGTGCATTTAACAGCACCTGCCTTAGGTTAGGCAACGCCCCTTTGATTCGTCTACATAACTTAAATAAGACAACATTTTTTCCTTACTTAAGGCAAGGAAGTACTCCATTATTTCATCACATTCAATATCGTCAAAAGTTAAACTTTGCATTAGACCATGCTGATAAAAATCAGCATAACCATTGAGAAAACACAGTCATGGAATTCAAGTGTAATGACTCGATATGTGCCTGGTGGATTAAATAATTAGGAGCAGCAGCAATTCTGTGTTAATACTGCAAATTCAACTTGTTCAGCTCACCTAAAAGGAGTTTAGTACTTTGAAATGGTTTTCATTTCAGAGCAAGGCAAAACATTTTGCCATGGTACCTTCCATATGAGCCAAGAGACTTCAAGATGATCAACATTGCAAATAAGCCAATATTTGATGGTTGGTTCTACCATTTGCCAGACACAATCAAATCATCAGCAGCAGTATACACATCCAAAAAAAGATATTCCTCACCATAGAAATGATGTGTATCATGTGGGGATGGGGGGAGTACAAGTGAAGATCCAAACAATCCATACAATTAGTCGACACATAAAAGTAAAAATACCACATTTCAAATTCCATGTTTTGGAATTATCTTCCACAAGATCTAAAAATCTCTTGCAGTTTTGGAAAAGCAACAAAGCCAACGATATCTGATGTGAAATAAAGAATAAGAGTAAAAATGTGTTTGCTGTGACACATTCTTAAATGTGTTTAAGCAGAATTGTCTGAAAAGTTTACAGTGGGATTTATTTACTAAAGACAAATCCACTTTGCACTAGAAGTGCAGTCTCTGTAGATCTGAGGGGAACATGCAAGGAAAATAAACAGCATTTTTGCTTGTACATGATTGGATGATAAAATCAGTAGAGCTTCCCCCTCATTTCAGATCTTCCCCTCATATCTAAAGTGACTGCACTTCCAAGTGCCCTTGCAGGGCACTTGTAGTGCAAAGTGGATTTGCCTTTAGTATATCAACCCCAATGTGTCTCTTTCCAGATCGACACCTGGCTTTGTCAGCTTAGGATCAACCCTTTCAACTCAAGGAGCTCAAATTTGTAGAAATCCAAAAAGACAATTGTTTGGCCCCGGTTTTCTTGTGCAAGAGAAAATAAGTTAGGTGGTTTATCAGATACCTTGCATTGCATGACAGTAATAATGTTCGATTTATAACACATACTCACAGTAGCACACAGTAGCACACAGATCAGTGATAGGCAGTTACCGTGACCTTTACATATGTGCTCCTAGATCTTGTTTAAAATCATATATGAAATTATTTTGAATTTATAAGAAAAAAATAATAATGTCAACATCAGCACAGAGGTTTCTAAATAATTTAAGTGTTGCCTTTTCCCACAACTTAGCTAAAAGAAAAATTAGATTTAATGGTGCAATGTACACTCTCCTATTGTCTTCAGGTGTATAATTTTTGTATTGTGGGATGCAGTAGGCCAGTGCACAACTTGGAGGTCACATCAATAGAGAATGTGCCTCGGTTCCTGGCCCACCAGACACCCAAAAGTATTTTTCATGACACCTGCTCTTAAAGGCATTAGGCTTATTTCTTATTTGCCAGGTTCATGTTAAATGAGACTACATTTTTTAACGAGGCAGATGACCCAAACCTGATGAATTAAAAAGCAGATCAGCTGCCATATTCTGGCATGTTTTAAATTCAACATGTTAAAAGTGTGTAAATAACATAAAGTAAACCTGAATCTGTGTGCTACTGCAGTCTGAACCCTATTAACGAAGATGGGGGCTTTGTTAATGCATTTTACTACTGCATTCTTTACCCCATACAGTATCACTTAGTATATTAAACAATGCATTTATCCTAAATTTCATGATTATTCGCTGTATATTCAGAAATTCTCCCACCTGAACACAGTGTTATTTAAAAATACCTAAAGCAATGAAGGAAAATCGGCCTTGACAATGGATTAAAAAACAATTAAAAAAATGAAAAGCAACAACTGGGATATGTTAATACAGGTGAGAGGTCACTGAGCCTAAATAGTAAAAACAAATGGAAAGTACAATACTAATTTAACGGTGGGAGAAAACAAAATAAATAGCAGGAGTGTTTGGAAATAATAATGAGTATTGCTTCATTCTTTGATGAATGCTAGGAATGCAGTTTGTTGTGACTATACACACGCATACATATATATATATATATACTCATTTTATGAAAAGATATAAGGAGTATACATTAAAAAAAAAATCTCACAGACACACACACAAATGAGGTAAAAGAATAACACCCTGCATGTTCAGTTTGCTTGAAGTGATTTGTCTTTTGTAGATTTAATTCACAGTTCCTAAACAGTAGTTAAAATTCCAGATATGTTGCGAAAAATGAAATGATTTCCCCTGTACTTGCATGAGGTAGAACTTCCAAGAGAAGGTCAGTTTTAAGGGAGACACCAAGACAATGCTAAGTTTTTTTCCTTTTTTGAACAGAAGGCCCCTTCCTGCTTTGTTCTTCAGGCGATGTAGACATCTTACTTAAGGAAGCTTCTTGCGGTGACCTGCTTGAATGTTCTGAGAGCTCCGATCTTCCCTCCTGAGAATATGATGGAGATGAATAGCCAAAAGCACCTCCTCCTTCTCTCTGAAAAGCAGAAGTGGAAGGCTGCAGTTCTGCTTCATATCTTCCCTGAGAGGCTGCTGGATGCTGTGGAACCATCTTGTGAGGGCAGTTAGCTACCATGTGCATTATGCTTTGACAGTAATGGCACTTTTTTGGCTGTGGAGGTAGATTGCACTCTTTAGCATGATGATCAAGGCCACCACAGTTGTAGCATCTAGAAAAACAAAAAAAGACACTTTAGAAAAACAAAACAAAAAACCCTTGCATTTCTTGTTCATTTCTTTTGAAACAAAAAAATAAAAAAAAAAATAAAAAAACAACTTGGTTTTGCATGAGCAAAATTAATCACGCAAGCCAACCTAAAATATACAGTTGTTACACTGAATCCACATACAAGTGATTATAGTAATCAAAGATAATGGAGCCTACTCTATATCACTAAAAATTGTATGTAAAGGCACATATTTGAAAAATAATGGTCTGTGTTGGGGAGGTATCATTTAACAAGGATTGTAAAGTCATCTAATGGCACACACAGTCAATGTTCACTGCACTGATCCAATTTGTCAATGGATATGTACAGTGTTACATTAGGAAATAGTGGGCAACATCTTGACAATTCTGTCCACTGCATGCTGAGACTTTAGAAAAGAACACCACAAATAGAATACATTTCAAACTTCTTTTGCAAATAGGTTGTAATATACTAAAGAGAAAAATCCTCTAAAATGTTAAAAATAAAAAATAGGGATTTAGAATAAATGCAAAGCCCCAGCAATAGGTAAAATACCTCTCAGAAGATGCAAAAATCAAAATGCTTTTCTTGGTAATGGCAGTAAATGACAATTCATCCATGCTAAATGCAAATGCTGCGTTTTCCATCTACATTATCCCAAAAATCACCATAAGGGGACGGCATTTACATTTAATTCTCTAGGCAGCCTAACCATACAACAAACTATTTACAATTTCCCCAAGCATATTCTTCTTTTACATCGGGCATACGCTAACTGTATATATGATGTGCTCGTATTAGCAGCCTACCACTCTGGTGAAAATTTTAAAGCTTTTTTTATACTGTATTTTACACTGTGTAATATGTGCTCGTAAAATTTCCTGGTGTATTTTTTTGTGAAATCATCATGACATTACTATTAGGCTATATAATTACCTTATCATTTCTGGCAAAATTCCAGAAAAAAACAAAAAACACATAGAATTCTGTCAATTTGTTGCACATCTCATTTAAGGGATATTAATATTTCTTGAGACCATTTTAAATGGCTGTAAATTACATTATTTCAACATGCACTTTCCAGTTTAAATATATATATATATATATATATATATATATATATATATATATATATATATATATATATATATATATATATATATATATATATATATATATATATATATATATATATATATTATATTATATACACACACACACACACACACACACACACACTAGATTTGCTTTAAAATATATATATATATATATTATTTAAAGAAAACAGGCAAACCCTAATAAAATATTTCCTACATAAGTCATTCTGCTAAGAAAATTTTACCTAAAATAAGCTTCCCCGTTTCAAGCTTTCAATAGATGCCAAAAAATATAAGAATTCTCTTTGCCATCACAGCAGCAGTGTTTTCTACAGGAAGGATGCTTTTACCAATTTAATTGGCTAACTGTCTCCCAGAAAGCTGCCTGGTACACACGATGAGATTATCAGACGAATGATGGTCCATTATTTTGCATGCTAATCTCAGATGTAACCTAAAGAGTTTACTAAAGTCACGAAAATTCTCATACGACAGAATAAAAATTTGGAAGTGATGTAATGTGTTGTAGTGTATTTGTATTGCATTTTCGAATGACAACTGTACTGATTAAAGGAAAAAAGAACAATCTGGTATTGTATGAAAAAAATGTCCGTGCATGTCTGATCAAATATTATCGGATGAACTGTCTTGATCGGCTCTCGAAAGCTCTGTACTAACGATCAGATTATCGTACGATTGCTCTGAAATTTGTATTTTTCGTACGATTTTCTGATTGTGTGTACGGGGCTTAATACACAAAAAAAACATAACACTCTGGAATTAGCTTTTCTGCAATGAAATGTTCAGCTCAGGACACTTGGGACACTTTTTTGCATCTTGGGACACTTTTTTTTTTAATACTGAACCGATCATGTAATTACAGAAAAAAAAAATTATATATATATATATACACACACACACACACACACACACACACACACAATCTCCCACTCGTAATACTCATGTTGAACAAAGTGAAAATATGCAGTTAAATGGTTTGTCTACAGAAATATTCTTTGTAATGTATACAGCCAATTCTTTAGTAAAAACAGTGCTATTAAATTGATCAGACTGGTTATAAAATTTTGATGTTGATCTAGTTAACTTTTTTATACAATTATATTAATTTCTAAATTATGTAGAGGATGTTGAGAGAGAATATATGTATGGGGAGAAATAGACATGTTTTTCTTACCAATACCATTTCCTGAAGAATTATAAAAATATAAAAATTGTTTACTATATTTTCTATAAGAGAACACAAATTAAGACCTATAAAAAATAAAAAAAAAACACCTACACTGGATTTCAACAACCTGAAATCTACATCTCCAAGACTAAAAAGAGTTAAATAAACTCTGCAATGGTGCTGCCTGTAATTATTGGCAAATCAATTTAATCAGTCACCATGGTATGCACTGTGTTATCCGATTCGGTGAACCATTTCAGTCACCAAATGGTCAAAAGAACGTGCAGCCAAGCTCACCACTTCAATCAAGAACATACCTTTTGGCAGATTTATCACCACAATTGTATTTGGGCTCAGGGATGTTTAGGGTATTGCTTCTAGGTTTCATTGTAGGCACTGTTTAGAGCACAGAGAAAAAAAATCTAATTGCTACACAATGTAATCTTCCGGATTCCTAACCCCCATCACATTTGCTTCCCTGCTGAGGCAATGCCTTAGATGCTATCTGCTCCTGTTTATGAGTGGCAGCCAAGGGTGTGGGGGAGGATTTAGTCCATCCCTTTTAGCATTTCTTTGCTTTGTGTCAATCATTCTTACCAGCTGCACAACTCACACCATTTCTGAGATGTTTTCCTTCTCTTACTGGGGTTTTAAGCAAAATGGCAACCATTCTTGTCAACAGAGGTGTATCGAATGGAAATTTTGGTACCGAAACCGAAAATGCAGGATGCACTTGACCGAAAACCGAAACTGAAAATGACAGTGTTTAAAAAATATTTATATTTTATATAGAATTGTTTTATATTCGGCATTTAAATTAATATCATCAATTTAAATGAATATGAATTGATCGCCGGCCATTATTGGCACCTTTAGCGCAAGAAAAGCTCAAGAAAAATGTATCCCTTTAAATTCTATGTATATCCTCACACTGGTCCGTTGTGATTCCATTGTGGTGTTAAAAATCCTGTTTGCTGCATTTTTGGCCAGTTAAAAAAACGCCAAAAAAGTTCAAATGCATTGAAAACGCAGCAAGAATGCATCATTAATGCACTCGTGTTATGTTTTTGATGCCGTTTTTGAGTCACATGACCTATGAAAAACCCCATAAGCACAGCATGGTAAAAGCGGCCCAGAATTGCTGTAAAATCGCAGCAAAATCGCCATAAATTTGCGGTAAAATCACAGTGAATTTGTGGCAAAAATCACGGTGTGTTATCTGTGCCATTATCGATAACACCATTTTTACCCGAAATTGCAGAAATTTCAGTGCATCTCTACTTGCCTACCAGACCACTCTGCAAAACATTCTATATGTACCTTCGCTATACATTTTGCACCACTTAAGCTGAAACAAAGTGACACTGAACTTTGGTTAAAAAAAAAAAAAAAAAAAAAAAAGAATTCAAATATGTATTTTTAATGCTCAGCCTCCTGCAATTTTTTATTTTTTATCTGCCGTGATCTGACTTCCTGTTAGAGGGTTACTACATAAATTTTCCATGGTCCCACTATATCTAAGAACGCAGTTACCCTCTATTGCGCACTCTTGAGATGGACTATGGGATATGGGTTTTGTAATGTACATAGAGCAGCACACATGACCACAACTAACCTGTAATAATTGTTCCAAACACAACGGAAAGGGGGGGGGGGGGGGGGGGGGGTTGAAAGCAGAGATTTATGAGCTCACAGAGAATGCAGAAAAACACAGTAAGAAACAATTTAAGAAAAACAGATTACAGGGCTAATGAGTAGTGGGTGTGTATGGATTATTTTTGGAGAATAAGGATATTGTTTAGTTGTTTAGTGTCAATTTAATATGAAAGTTTTCATCCTCTTGACCAATTTATTGAATTTGTTAAAAGGTAGCTGGGGTGCGTTATAAGAGGCACTTTACTGAAAAGTCCAAACCTAACATACCAAAGGTATACAGACGCTCTGACCAACAGTTCACTTAAATAATACATTATGAATATTTATGGACATATATTACTTACTTAAATAGGATTCAAATAAATGACTCTTGCCCATTTCCTGTTTAATGTACAACTTTTCAACTGTCAGTGAAAAAAAAAAAAAATACAGGCTCTTTATCTGCATTTTGAAACGGAAGGAAATTGCAAAAGAACCTCGGTTTATCAATTGTACCAGCAACAGGAATGCCATTCATCCAGATGCAAAATAATATTCTTCTTTTTTTTAAATAGCCAGCAGGAACAAGTTCTAATCTGACATGTTTTGTGCTAGGCACATCTCTTCTTTCTCAGTTGATGGGAATGAGTTGAGCCAGCACTTGAGATGTGAGTGTGGAGCCTGATCTTGCCAGGAGCGGCTTGTGAAAAATTTGATACTTGTAAAACAGTCATTGACTAATCTTTCCCTGCAATTTAAAAAGACATGCACCAGGAAAATGTATCTATTTGATGCATCCCCAGACTCAATTTGATTATTGAACCCTCAATTAAAACTGAGCAACTTGAGATTAGTTTATGAACTCTAAACCTTAGGCTTCATGTACACGGGACGTTTTTCAACCTGGAACAGCACAGCCAGTAATCCATGTTTAAAAACGTGTGTTTAGCATTGTTTACAAGCTGCGTTTAGCTGAGTTTGCACTCAGAAGCTTTTACTAAAGATAACCTCAGGAGACAAGTATTAACTATTTCAGCCATTCTGTGAGAGAACGGTGTGAGTAGCAGCTGAGAAAGCTGTGTGCTTGTAGCTAGCTGATATTTTTTGGTTGGTTTGCTAATATGGATCCCATGATGAGCATGTGTGAGGAAATGCTCCTGATGTTGCTTTTGCTGAGGCTCCAAAGACGTAGAAAATTGCATGACATGACCAGAGTTCGTCACTACTGGACACATCCATTGATGGCTCAACGCATGTCCACGGGATACTTTTCTAATATGTATGTTCAGCTGCGTAATTACCCAGAGAAATGTTTAATTTTACACGCATGTCAATTGCCACCTTTGACGTTCTCTTGGAAAAGGTTAGACCCATCTAGTGTGCATGGACACCAACATGAGGAAAAGCGTACCACCAGAGGAAGGTCTGTTGGTGACTCAACTTCAGCATCAAGTAATGCAAGTCGTGTATTGTACAGCATAATTGGCTGATGAGGGGAATATCACATGGTATATCAAGCATGCAGGCAGTGATAACTTTTTTGGTGTGTTTTTAGCATTTTCCAGGCTCAAAAGTAATAAATAAAATGTTTCCCTTTAAAAACGCTTCTAGACCAAAACGCGCCTAAACAGGGGTAGCCGCATTTAGCCACGTTCGGCGCTTGAAATGCCTCTAAACACAGCTTCTGAACGCATTTTTTTGGGTTCCAAAAAAAGCCTCTAAACTCAACTACCTAGAACCGACTTTAAACGATCCTGTGCACATGTACTGGTAAGATAACAGAGGAGAGTTCAGGAGCAGTTGAAAAAAATGCCCAACTGCTCCTAAACGTCCGTTTACCAGCAGTAGTGTACATGAGGCCTTAATCCCCCAGAGCTACTCCTGTTTTATCACACAGTCAAGGTTTTTTTTTTTCTTTTAACGCTACCACCAGGCAACTTAAAAAAAAAAAAAAAAAAAAAAAAAGCCGAGGACACTCAATAAGTAGAGTGACATCACATAGCTGTCACCAAAGCCTTCTTGGAAGATTTCCCTTACATCCTGTTCTGTGAAGGGAGAGAACTGAAAAATGCTGCCTGGTCTATTTGCAGTGGTCACCAGCACAAATAGAAAAGTTGAAAATGCAGGGACACACTACATTCTGATATATTTTAACCCTTTCCCACTATAGCTAACAGAGAAAAGGCTTTGGATACACTTTATTAGATACACCACACCGGCTGATTTTTGAAAGGTTCAATAAATATTTAAATAAAACAAATAGAAACGTGTAGCTCTGGAATAACAGGTTCTAGTTTCTGATCCAGTCTATAAATGCTCCTTCAAAAGACAAAACAAAGTTCTGTATACAACCAGTTTTTTTCTTGACTCACTATCTTATCTACATAGCTTTTGCAGTGATTTTCTATACATACTTTTAACTTTTGATTTAATCTGATAGTGAATGGCTGTTAAATGCTAAAAGTCAATAGGAAATGTATAGGAGCCCCTCCAAAAGCATGCCATTCAAAACTCTGAAAAGTTTTTTCGCACCTCTGTTGCCTTTATGTCACCAAATGCTCTCCAGGGGCTGCAATGTGTCTACAAAAGTGTAATTGCTGACAAGAAGACTAAAAAGGTAAGGGACATTCATATCTCCCTAGTCAGAATGTAAAAAGACCTATCATCACCTGAGTATTTTTATATTATACAACGCAAGGGTGCTTGTTGCCTGGAAGAGCCATTTGCTTTCTTTTCTAAAGCGGGTTAGTAAAATAAACAGGCACAAGGATAGGTAGGGCAAAATAGATCTTTAATCAGGCATCAACACCTTGGGCAATGTGGGATACAGCAAAACATTTTCAAGTATAAGGCCCATATTGTGTTAAAAAAAGAAAAAGGGGGCTATGGATGCCACCAATGGTTTTCAAACCGTGCAGTGCATCAATAATATGGA
The DNA here is from genome assembly GCF_042186555.1 of Aquarana catesbeiana. Classification (NCBI taxonomy): domain Eukaryota; kingdom Metazoa; phylum Chordata; class Amphibia; order Anura; family Ranidae; genus Aquarana; species Aquarana catesbeiana. Next base: position 362,087,533 of record NC_133327.1, on the reverse strand, counting down.
TTTTCCTTGTCCTAAGCACGAAGGCTAGAATTTTCTTTAAATATCAGTTTAACCTAGTCTATTCTTTTCCTATTTTTTCTGTTAAAATTACAGTACAAAAATCATTGTCAGAGAACCTAGAAGAAATAAAAGTCAGTCTTTACATCAAATTTTTTTTAATTACTAGGAAAAAATGAGGCAGACTTGATGGACCACTTCTTCTTTTATTATGCCATTACTCTATGTTTCTATGTAATGTAAAAAAAAAAAAACAAAAAAAAAAATAAACACTCAGGCTTGCGCAACTTTGGTGTTCTATCCTATATGAAGGAAAAAGCCCAAACCCAGGCACCGCATTGTTATATATTTTTAAAGCTGAAGTTTAATCTGACTATTTCTTGCCCTCCCTGGTCCTTCCTCATCAACATGCAAATTACATTTTTAAACAAAACCGGTTTTCATCACATACCTTAATTTAGACCCAGTGGCATCACTGGATCTCAGTGCTTCTCCATGCAATGCAGGCAGAGCATGGCTAATGGGAAGGACCACTGGAGTGATAAAATAGCTTCCTGAATGCAGGAAGCTGTGGTAATGTCCACATGTGATGCTGAGCTTCCATGGATTGAAAGAAATGTAATTTAATGAAAAAAGGTCGATGACAAGGGACAGTAATGCCGAGTAGGAAAGGGCTCGCTGAAGCCTCATCAGTAAAGGAGACAGGCTCTATATGCCTTGCTGAAGATTTTAATGCACACTTTGAAAAACTTGCAACAAGCAGTGAAAAAATAAATGAATAAATAAATAAGATGAAAAAAAAAAAAACTTTTCCAGGTGTAAATAAAATACATGTGTATACATGTAGGCAGAATATTACTGAGTTTATTACCAAAAACACTACTGAGTTCAAAGTGCAGCATATCACAAAAGCCAAGCAGGTTACAATACATTATTTTTTCTTTTTATTTTGCCTTCCTCAAAAACAACTTATAGCCTTTCTATATAAGAAAAGTTAACAGTATATTTGTGCTCTATAAATAACAGACACTTCATTACTACATCAGTAATGTAAAAAGGATCATTACATAGAAGCATCCAAATCCCTATCAATTTATATACAGAACAAGCAATGACATGACTTCTCCAAAACTGCACATCAAAAAAGAGGAAATACTAAAAAAAAAAAACTCCAAGAACTAACATTCCTGAGATATACAACCTTCCCAGTGTCATTATAAAATTTACAACGAAGGAAGATGAATAATCTTTTGGTAATTTTACACACTAGCTTTGAAACTAGCCTATAACTTTTGTAATGAAGACTGATGATGAATGGTAGAATCCTTAAGATGACAGGTTGAAAATTGCCAGGAATATAAGTGAAGAAAATAAATCCTTAGGATTACATCATGTGAATTCTTGTCTGCAAACAAAGCCACACCTTCATACAGTATATGTATCTCACACACCAACTACTGTCTAGCTTAACAACATGCACTACCATTAAATATCCAAGAGGTGGCGCTTCACTGCCAGTCTAGGAATAATGTACTGATTAAATGATTTGTAAGGAATCCGATTTGCTAAAGCTTACATCAATCACTGGGGATCCAAAGCTGAGCAGAGGAGTACAGCTGGGGGATGTTTTCACACACCCAACACTAAATTTACCATTTACATAAATGTATGTGTGTGTGTATATGTATATGTATATATATAGCACCACACTCTTAACTGCTACATCTACAGGACAGCTTATTTTGTTGAAAAACAACCAGCTTACTAGCAGGATCACCAGGTGAAACTGAAGGAAAAAAAATAAAAACAAAACACAACTACCATATCTTAGAATTGGTATTCTGCAGTATGATAAATGTTTGCTTTATGGCTGATAACCCTATGATTCTAGTATTGATGTAGTGGAAAGGATAGACATTGACATTTAGGTGTATTTTGGCTCTAGGCTGCATACACACTCACATAAATATAGATTATGTAAAAGCAACACTTTTTTTTTTTTTTTTAAACTTGAAGTGAAAAGTGGTTAGACCATCTACCACTGTTTTACTGTTTGTGTCCCCACCAAGAAGATTTGCCTCTGTTTATCTGTCAGACAGACACAGAATGACATGACAATCGGTGAGAGGAGTCTTCCAATCGGTACAAATATTCCATTGTCAACTTCCTAAAATGGGAATTCCACTCACTTGGTGGGGGTTGTCTCACTTTCGGTTGTGTCTCTAAGACAGCAAGTGAAGAAAAATCTCCACTGCAAGGTTCTTATAACAAATAAACAAAAAATCAAAACAAGAATCACAGCAATAGGAGTTTGCTGTTTTCTGTACTTTTTCCAAAGCTAAATAAAAATGGTCTATACATACACTTTAAATGGAAACCGTAGTTGTTATGGTCAATAAACATTTAATACAGAGTACATGTGTTACAGATTCTGTTCAGTAAAGAATTGTATTCATTTTAACATTAGCTGTCCGCATTCAAAAATCCATAAGGCTCTGTCTGAACTAGCATGACCCTCTGATCATGTAGATGTGGGAGCCTTACAAACTGAAAAAAACATCAAATTCTAGGGCATTTCCAGGATAGTAGATGTGTAAGAAACTGCCTTGAGCATACCACCAGTCAACTTCAAGGAGGTAAATATGAAAAATATTCATTTTCAATATTTCTCACTTACAAAAGTTTTAGCTCTGCGCATAGAAAAACAAATTCAATTGCCTTTAACTGATTTAAGGTTTTGATGTCAAACCTAAAAAAAATAGATACATAAATAAAAGCTATATAGCTTGCACAGAATTTACAATAAATGAAACATGTAATTAGATATTTCTGAAAAAAAAAATAGAGGGCTGAAACAGGCCTCTTACAACTTTTTTTTTTTTTTTTTTAGAAAAACAACTTTTCAACAGCCAGCATGGTAGAAGACAGAAAGGAACTAGTTATAAAGGGAAGAATCTAGGAAGGCTGCATGAGGTCATGCATAGTGGCATCTCAAACTGAAGCTAGAGAGAGGCGGAAAGCATGAAGAATTCAAGTTTAGCCACTGCTGTTACTTTGTGATTCTAGCTCAAAAGGGCTTCGGGCACTTCAAATTCTATGAATACATACATACTATTCCAAATAATGTATCTTGTAAAATCTAGTAAAATTCTAGCAACTTGGCAGCAGGCTCACACTGGGGAAGCGGGGTGGCAACAAGCAGTGTATACTGTATGTTGGCGGGCAGTGATAGCAGGGGGAATTATATGTTTCCCCTTAAGTTGCATGCAAATATGAAACATTTTTAGTGTTACTGATTAAATATACTATGCTTTAATGCTAGCTTGGGAATTGATGTTTCCCATTTCAATAAATACTTTGAAATGAGTAGATTAGAATGTTTCAGCTTTGAATAGTGTGAGAAAAGGTTAGAACCTTTATTCAAGTTTTATTGCTGTCTGTGTCCCAGTTGGGTAGAGTCAAGCTCTATAGTTGTCCTGGTCTACCGTCCCAGAAAGTGTTGAGAAATCCCAATTTTTACAGACATCACCGTAAAAAAGGTAATGATAAATCTTCGAATAGAGATATTTCCTCTTACTTCCTCTTGGGCCTCTAGTACAAAAGTGAAAGAAAAATCTCCTCCAACCAGACACAAACAGGAATATTAACTATCCCTTATTTAAAATGGTAGTAAACTCTGTACTACCACTTATAAGGTGTAAGGTACTATAATAAGGCTTACCTGTATCTACTGTGAATATCTTCTAAACTCGCACAGTTTAGGAAATATTCAGAGTGTATGCAGCCAATGACATCGGCGCATATGCTCCGAAGGTCCGGCTTACAGTGCAGGACCTTCAGAGCCCGTGCCGGAAAAGGCGGCTCCCACACACATGCAAGGGAGCGACAACATTGCTGGAGCTCAGGAACATGAAGTCAGACAGGGGGAACAGGTCAGCCCTCTCAGTGGTGACTTTACAGCGCTGCAGGGCTTCCTTCCAAGGTGAGTATTTCATAATGTGCTAGTATGTGATGCATACTAGCACATTATGCCATTGCCTTGCAGGTTTTTTTTTTTGAACATCGGCAGTTTACAACCGCTTTAATTAAAAGCTAAAAAAAAAAAAGTTGGTTTTAAATGCACTTTAGAATTTCCCCCCAGCTATTTTTTCTCATTAGTTAAAGAAGGGATAGACTCTCTCTCAGATTGCCATCTGTGTCATTGCTGGGGAGATCCACTCTCACTATTTGTATAGGGCGCATAAATACTAAGAGTGAAAGTGGGGGCTATCAAAAAGTAGAAAAGCGTCCTCTGCTAGCATGCTGTAGAGAAGGACCCTTTCCATAAATATTTTTTATTTAAGATGTGTATTAATTTGCTAGCAAATTTGACTACTTCGGAAAGAGTAAATTCCCAAGCACAGCCTTTTTTTGGTTCTTGCACATCATAGCCTTCTCCTATTATGGAAGAGCATAATTTGTCAGTGCTTGTCCAGCTTTTCTACCTCTCCCCTCTCTACATAACCTTTTATGTAGCAACTGGGGGAAGAGCTAAAGAGAATACTATAAAGCGTCATTTGAATGGCAGCTGAATCTGCTGGGGCTGCTGACATCACATCCAAGATGGCTGTGCCCAGCAACAGTCTCTGGGCTTTTAGATGCCCGCACAAAGGAAAATAACATGCATAAACTATGGTAAATGACCATTAAATTTTTGGGGAAGATTGATAGAAATTGTAGTATTGTATTGCTCTGTGTGAATGTTGGAGTCATCTATATGATTTAATTTTTAATACAGAAAATCTTTCATTCCAATAAGAGTGATTTCTGCATAAAAGAGAAAAGGCCCATCACCTTAGGACACTAGCAAAAAACTGAGGACTCATGGAGTGGTGTTATAGGGGGACATGCAAGGGGCATGTCCTCAAAACTTTGCTAGTCTATAACCCCTATATGATTAAGATTTTAGGGTTAGGAGATACATTCACTATTAGGCTTTTAAGCATCTTTGGGTAAAGGGTTGGGTTAAGGTTTACGATGGTCATAAGGGTTAGGTTATAGGCTATAGGGGTTGTTGATGAGTCTGGGGGTGGGAAGAAGGTGATTAGGAACATATTACACCCAAAAACGTGTTAACATGTAACCAGCTCCTAAAAGGTAAACTTAAAGGGGTTGTAAACCTTCATGTTTTTTCACCTTAATGCATCCTATGCATTATGGTGAAAAAACACCTGGCAGTGACCGGCCCCCCAGCCCACCAGTTTTACTTACCTCAGCCCTGGAATTTGACGCACTGTCTCTCTGCCTGGAATTCTCAAGTCTTGATTAGATTGATAGCAGCGCAGCCATTGGCTCCCGCTGCTGTCAATCAAATCCAATGACGCAGACGCCGGGGGGTGGGGCTGAGTCATACATTCGGCAGCTATGGACACCGAATACTGGACTCGGGAGCGTGCCCACAAGGTAACCCCCTCTGGAGAGCGCTTTTCCTAGGGGTTATCTGATGTGGGGAGGAGCCACGAGAGCCACCGGGGGACCCCAGAAGATGAGATTCAGGGCCACTCTGTTCAAAACAAGCTGCACAGTGGAGGTAAGTATGATATGTTTGTTATTTAAAAAAACAAAACAAAAATAAACTAACCCTTACAATCACTTTAACCTTTTTGTAAATGATGTTATGAGAATCTCAACAGTTATGGTTCTTAAAAAGCAAAGAATTTGCAAATATTTTAAATTTAATTTTTAGCAGAATTAAAAAAAAAGCAGAATTTACTTGAACTGATTTTTACATTTGTTCTTTTATTATTTTGTATTAAATATAGGAGTACTGCAGATTAGCCATAAGAGGGAGGTTTGCGTGTACACACACACACACACACACACACACACACACACACACACACAGATCTAGTAAGGGCCCTTTCTCCCCCCATGCCCCATGGCAGTTGTGCTGATATATACAGATACATTTTTGGAATTAAGACCTCTCACTGTAGGGAGAGAAAAAAAATATTTTCTTACCCCAAAAATATGAACTTCAGATTGTCATTAGGATGGACAAGACTGCAAGACAGAAATGTTTATTAAAACCTTCAAGTGTCAGTAAACCTATATTTTTTTGTGTCGTCTTTATAATTATGTTCTCTATCTGTGTGCATAATCTTTCATGTACATTTTCATTGCTAGTGGATATTATGTTGATCCTGCCATTTTAATGGGCCTGATTATTCTGCAGTTAATCCTCTGTCTGCTGCATTACAACTCTCAGTGCACATGCTCTGCCCATTACCCTGTGATAAAGCTTTCACTGCCTCCTTTCTCATCTGGAAGCCGCACCATTTGACTTTTTTGCTTGCTGGGTGGGGGTGTGGGGCACCCTCCAGCAGGTTAACTGACAGCTGCTCCCTCTCCCCAGCTATCTGCTCCATGTGATAAATCAGCGGGGGCTCCAGCAGGGTGATTGATAGAGGCGTCTTCTTCCCTGTTAGCCACCCCATGTGACACACTATGCAGCAGTAAAATTATTTATTTTATTTAAATTACAAATGAATGACATTACAGTGCAAAAATGGGTTCCATGCACTTTTTTTTACTCATTTTCTTTTTTTTAAAAATGGTGTTTTTTTCTATAAGCGTACCTGACCCCCCATCAGTTCTGTATCTGGCCCCAGGAAAAGAAAGTCCTGCAATAATGTCTGCAGGTTGTGTCAGGGGTTTCTTGCTTGCTCTACCAACTTATCTCACAGTGTGGGGCAAGTTCAACATTGTAATGTGACCAATAGATCCCTCACCAGCTGCTGGCATTTTCTTTCCTGGCTTCTTCCTGGTGCCAGGTCTTTGGCCTCCTGATTGACCAACAAGGATTGGCATTCATTCTGGCAGCACCAGTGTGTTGGGAATGTCCACTAAGCTCCACACACATTAGAAGATTGTGGACAGGCAGGTATATTTTTGTCTTTTTGCAGAAGAGACATAGCATGTCCTTTCTGCAATAAAGAGCTGTCTGCTCTTTTTAAAGTAGTTCTAAAGGCTGAAGGTTTTTTACATTAAAAAGGTAAAAATCCTTCAATATGCAGCCCCTCTTATACTTACCTGAGCCTGATCCATCACTGTGCATGAAAGTAGAGGCTCTCTCCCTCCTCATTGCCTCAGACGCAGCAGCAGGAGCCATTGGCTCCTGCTGCTGTCAATCACAGACAGCGCGGAGGGAGCAGGGGGTGGGGATGAGCCCTGCTCTGTGTGTCTTACAGACACATAGCTAGATGAGAAGCAAGCACGCACAAGTGCTTCCATAAAAAGCAGCTTGCTATGGGGGCACTTGGCAGATGGGGGGGGGGGGGGAGCATACACCAGCGGGGGACCCGGGAAGAGGAGCAACAGGGCTGCTCTGTGCAAAACCCCTGCACAGAGCAGGTAAGTATAACACTTTTTTTTTTTAAACAAATGTTTACAATCACTTTAATTATAGGTTTAGTTCCACTTAAAAATGGCTGCATTGCTTGATACATTCAAAGAAGTTGCAGTGGGTTTATTGGACATTAATAGAACCATTGATTGTAAAAGAATGTACACTAAATAAAGTAATTCATTAAATCTGCAAGTTACCTACAACTACACAAATGCAACAAAATAAACAAGAACACCCAAGTGTTCTTAAGCAAGGTTGAATTGACTTTATACATTTGCATTTTTTACCTTTTAGATTTATATTGCTAAAAAAATACAAATGCCAAAATGAACTATTTAGCTTTATAGCTTTTGTATCCATCTATGGTCTATTTATTTTATATATAACATTTCTGACCCCCCCCCCCTCCATTTTTGAGACTCATAAAAAACGACTTCAAAACGACTTCAGTATTCAGGGACATGCTAGCCACCCTAAAAATTACAACAGAATATAACCTGATTAGGCGCTTACATAATGTTCATAACATGCACATTTTTTGGGCTTTGATGTTTGCACCCTAAATATGCAAGCTAATTTTTCCATTTCACTTCCCACTCTAGCCTTTAAACTGCCTTAATCTCCTGCCCTTGGATGTTGACTTTATAAGAACAAAGGTCAGGGGTTATAAAGAGACAGACCTCAAAAGATTTGAGACCATCAACTCATGCCTGAAAGAATTCTTCATCACACAAAACAAGCACACATTTTCTCTTAAAACAAAACAAAACAGAAAAAAAAAAAAAAAACAACCCAACACATTATTAACATAAAAGTTACACATGCAAGCCCCACATAATAATTAGCTTACTATAATGCTATAAATTTCTCCGTAAAACATTAAAGTGACAACAGCCAGTCCTAAAGATTGTTATTTTTATATATATATATATAGATATATATATATCTATATATAGATATATATAGATATATATATATCTATATATATATATATATCTATATATATCTATATCAAATAAATGAAATAGTCTTAAAAACACATTTGTACATTACGTACTCAAATGCACTTACATTCGTAACCACAATACACACACACACACACACACAACTGATAACATTATAGAAAAAAAATAACAGAAAAATTAAAAATCATTATCAAGAATATGATTGATAGATTAACTGAAAGATATTAGATTTAGCATGTTGCTTTTAGGTACTACAGCTAGGATTCCATATGACCATTCAGCAGCACATGGTATGCTGTAAAACAAAGAACCTTGGCTGCATAAAGAACATTTCTAATTACCCAATTATGGTAAACAATTGTTAAAATGCACATCATATCTAAGCATAACAATGAGCAAATAACCACAACATCATTACTTCAAATTGTATATAGAGTCTCTACAAAAGGGAAATCAAAAATTTTGAATTGTAAAAAGCAGAAACTAATCAAATACATCTTATGTCTATATTTTCTATTTTCAAACCCACAGTCATATCAAAGCAATTCACTTGTGTTCTCTACAACCAATTTTCACTGAAGAACAATACCTGCATGACAGCCATGCACAGCAGCATCCCCTCCAGCATGGAAGAGGTTACCATCAAACAGCTACTACTGAAGATTTTTCATCTTGTTGCTGTGTTGCGATATAATAGTCTATCCATCCTGGCACATCGTCTATTAACTTGCATGCTGTTGTCAGAGCAACTACTGTAAAACAGACATGCTAGTCTTACTAAAAGGGGAGTGCCAGATGATATGTATGCTGGAGGAAGCCTTCATTTACTCTCCAAAAGGCCAGGAATGTTTTTGGAAAGGATGTATAGATTATACAGGACACAAATAGTTTCATTTGCAAATATTAAAATAACAGATACAGTGTACTAAAAAAAAAATCCATATGAAAACAGGAACATATTTATCTTTCAACTGCAAGTACCAAATATTGTGTTTATTGTAAATGAGGACCAAAAAAAAATAAATAAAAATTTAACTATAAGCATGTCCTTCTGGCTCCTGCAGCTGAAAGCAGATCTCCATTCTGACCGTAGACTATTAATATTCTCACAATGCACTGACAACAGTATAAATTAGATATGGTGGAGTGCAGATGTGCCAACTAAAAATCCCCGAGCCATAAGTTCATCAGATGGCAAAAAGCATCTTGGAAGTGCACACCACATAAACACCCCCCCCCCCCCCCGAATCATTCTGCCCAACACACCTGTAGCGATGTATATTTATAGAGGCCCAGCCCTTTAAGAATTATAAGTTCCACAAAGCCATTCAGATTTCATTCTATCCATCCATTGTATTTATTTTAATTATTCCTTTGAATGGCAGGGCATCTGTCCACACAGCCATGATTCTATTGCAAGGATAGACCATTTGGTCAAGTATGAAGCTGCAGCTGTTTTTGACCAATGAATCATTTGCATCTGTAAACAATGCTGAAGCAGAAGTTTCAAGAAGTGAAGCAGATGTCGTTTCACTGAGTGCAACTCACCAGGCTTCACAGAATGTTTTTCATTAGACAATCATGAGCCTTTACCAACAAGTCTACATTTGGGGTCCCATTTGCCTGTTTTGTTTTTCAGGTCAGCAGTTGGACAGACACTAATCAAAAGAAGCTTGCGTCTACAAGTGTCCACGAAGCACAGACCATTTCTCTTTCACATTGTAAATATGTTCAATGAGATCTTCTATTCATCGCTACATGTGGCATGCAAGATAACTCGATTGAGAGAAATATGATGTTACACACTAAAAAGCCAACGTACCACCTAAATTGGGTAGGACATAAAATAATTCCTTTTCACCTAACTAGCCTTTCTGCTTTTAGGGATAATAAAGGCTGAAGTATAGTGATTTTATAAAAATAAAAAAAAACACGTTCTGTAGTGCAAATCTGCTAAATGCAAAAAGCACTAAAAATGCATAGGTGTGAATCCAGCCTTACATGGACTGAACATTAAACATACTCTATTCAACAAGCGCATATTATGAGATTTAGATAAAAATGTATGCATCTATAAGGAAAAGTGCACAAAAATGTTAAGAAGCTACAAGCTTAGCCATTGAAGCAAAATAAAGGTGAGAGAGTCCATTTTTATTTTTACATATGTATGTTGCACATAAATTTACACAGATCTGATTTCTTCCAAAATGCAATAATAAGGATTTTAAACAAGAATCCTTGCCCAAAAGACTGGTTGACTTAGGATAGGCGCCCCTGCTCTGCATCTGACTTAATTAGGATCACAGCATTTAAAGAAGGAACAGATGCTGTTACATTTATTACAATGTAATCAGACAGCATGCTGTTAGACAATAGAACTGGCGGATTACGTGCAAAAAAACGATGTATAGGATCATAGTATTGCTCACACTCTGAAAAATGTTTTACTATGTGTTTATGCTAAAGGTTCTTCAGACCATGTAGCTTGCTCTTAATCACATGACCAGTCTAGGTGCTATAACAAAAAAAGCTGCATCGTCAGCATCATTTAAAGCTGAACTCCAGGCAAATAGCTAAGCACACAGATGTAATGAATATGAAATTAATATTAAGGGAGCCATTTTACCCGCTAAATGATTTATGTTGTCCAGATCTGAGATGTACACTGCTGTGCCACACCACACAGTCCTGTCTGGCTGGACAGAATACCCAATTTATTTCTGCTGCAGTTAAACACTTAGGCTGGGTTCACACCTATGCGAATTGGATGTGGCTTACGCATCCAATTCGCATGACATTTTAAAATACGTTCATTTGAATGAGGCTAGTTCACATATGTGCGTTGCATTCGCACTCCGCATTGCCCAAAAAAGTGTGTGTTTTCTGGGCATTGTGGTGCGAATTGCAAGCACATTATCTTCTATGGGAACGCATCTGATTTACAGATACATTCCGTTGTGAACAGGATAAAATCCTGACCTGATCCTGATGTAAACCTGACCTGATACTGATGCAATCCTGACCTGATCCTGATCAAAAACTGACGTGAAATGCTGAACAACTACTTTGTCAATTAGCTGTGAAAACGGTACTTCTATTCGCACTGCACATGTGTGAACCCAGCCTTAAAGTGTTTCTAAAGGCAGAAAGTTTTTTACCTTAATGCATTCTTGCCTAAGCCTCACCTAGATCCAGCAATGTGCATCCTGGGTTTCTCTCTCCTCATTGGCTCACACAGCAGCAGAGGCCATTGGCAATCACAGCCAGTGAGCTGATGAGGAGAGAGCAAGAGGCGGGGCCAAGCCAAGCTGTGTGTGTGAATGGAAAATGTCCGTCCACAGGAGCATGGCTCTGAAACGAGCATGCTCGAGTGCCCCCATAGCAAGAGGCTTGCCATTGGGGGCACTCGGCAGAGGGGAGGAGCAAGCAGTTCTAGCAGGGGACCCAAAAAGGAGGAGGATAGGGGCTTCTCTGAAGAAAACATTACACAGTGCATGTACGTATAACATGTTTGTTATTTCACATTAAGCTGGGTATACACTAGTAAAATTTCATTCAACATTTCTCGTTGCAAGTACAATTGTTTTTTCTAATCATGAGTGACGCTAGTTTTCGACCACAGTGAAAGGAAAATTTGAAGGAGCAGGATGGAAAAAATGTATTGAATGTAGACTCTAACAGTGGGTGTGGCTTTCATTTGGTAAAGTTGATTCATTCCAAAACAGAATGTTAAAAGCAAAGGAAATCAAACTATTTTCGAATGATAATTGAATGTTGTGAGAGTTTCCTTACACATTTTCATTTGAAATTCTACTAGTGTATACCCAGCTTTACAAATCTCCTCTACAACCACCTTCTCTGAATCTGAATGAACATTGAAAGGAGAAGCAGCATACCCATGAGCTAATCAAGTCTTTTTCAAACAGGGTGCCACCCTGAAAGGCCTTCTGGGTTCTTTAAGGGTGGCTTTGCAAAATGCTACAAAATTGCCCACAACTGCATCCAAGTTGTGTACAAGCCAGCAGGCGGATGAAGCCTACCTTTTCTGTTACACAAAGTGAGAAAGTGAGGGAGAAGGAAATGCTAGTCAGTACCAGAGTGCAAAGATGTATTTGCTTAGAAATAATAAATCACCTATAATGTTGGGTGTCCTACATGTGTAGATAGTGCTACGATATGTAAAACTATTAGTTTCGTTTTTTACATTTTAGAATGGGGTGCTTTGAGAGTTTTAAGGAGTTCCGCGACTAAAAAAAAAAAAGGCTGAGAAACACTTAACTAATTTCTCTGCTCACTTCTATTAGCATTCACCTTGCACTGCAGCCCAACTGATTTGCTCCTTGTGCTGCTTCAATCTGAAATCTGCTGTACAAAGGCTGCAAAAGGTACCTACACAGCATTAAAAAAAAAACAATTAAATGAGTAAATAATGATTGATAATACAGACTCATTAATTTGTGCATTTTATTTCTGCCTAGGATTCAGTTTTAATACTTGAATTGATAAAAAAGTATCTTTAGTAATGTAGAGGATGCCACTGAAAAATTACCTTGTATTCTTTGCACAAGACATGGGACTACTACTTTAGTTAATGGGTGGGTGATGTGTTATGTTTTTTTTGGCAGTTAAAAAAAAATCATGGTAGACTTCTAACAAATTGAAAGGTAATTACTGGTAACACTAAAACCCACAAAATGTATGTTGTAATAGTGTTTTTTAAAAGTAGAGTTTTCTATTAAAGATCATCAAAAAGCAGCAAGGGATGATTCATCAAACACTAAATGACTAAACATTCCACAGATACCAGCACTGAGGTGGGGTAATGAAACACTAGGACAAAGTACTGGAAGAGTAGCACATTGTGCATTAAATGTGAAAACAGAACATCTTTCCATGGTTCTCTTCACTGCTCTGGTACAACAATGCCAACATTTCTGCAAGCTTTAAAAATGGCAAGCTATATTTTCTCCAGCTTTCTTTAAGATTAACTTGGTATAAATGGTCCAAATCGTATTTTCCAATAGCTATAGATAAGGCTCGGGTAAGAACGCATGAAGGTAAAACATGCGATTAGCAACAAATCAGTTGGTATTCATATAAAATACATAAAGCATTCTGCAGATGACTGTAAATACCAAGAACCCTAGATGAACTCATGAAAAAGATGCACATGTGAAAACTGTAGTGCAATCTATCTTTGGTGAATGGATGAACAAACAGCCCTTATGCATAACCAAAAAAAAGACTGAAAAATAAAAAATAAACAGTAGCTGTACAAAATGATATTCAGTATCATGTTAACAATTCTTATTACAAGGGAGTAAAATTCTCAGATGCATATCAGTTCATTTAGGTTATTTGGCACAAAAAAGGAAAAACATGACCATAAGAATGCTCAGGGGGGTGTGGTCTGGACATGGCTACAGGTAGACGCATGTAGCTTGAGCTCCCGGCCTGCACTCACCTAGCTCGGCTCATAAGATTTGCAGCATGCCCTCAGTCAGGAAGCGCAAAGCGAAGGGAGGCAAACAGGCAGCTAAGACCAGCAAGGCTAGCGGCAGTATTGACTGTTACTTCCCCAGCTCCAAGACGGCCTCCCGGATCACAAGATGGTGGAGCCATGATGCTCTCCACCCACGGCCTCCCCGGCTACCTTATCGGCTGCGGACTCATACTCAGATGTCCCGCCGGATCTCCGCTCGACCTCTCTCTGGTGCCCAACCCTGCTCCCTTCAAATAGACGCTGAACTCCGAGCCCTCCTCCAGGCCCTTCCGACTAAATCTGATATAGAACTAATCATCAGACGCCTGGAGGAAAAACACTGCAAGGATTTACAAGTGGCTAGAAAAGACGTTCAGTCCCTCTCCACCAGACTAACAACGGGGGAGTCTTCTATGGCGGCCCTGAGCCAGCAAGTGTCGGCACTGGAGTGCCTGCAGAACGCCCATATGGATGCAGCAGTGTTCTTACAGCTCCATTTTGAGGACATGGAAGACAGGAGCAGACGGAATAACCTGCGGATTAGGGGTCTACCTGAAGCGACGGGCCCTGAGGATCTTGCGGAAACAGTCACTGCAATTTTTCAGAGGGTCTACGGAGGTGCCCTCCCTAACCAGGTGGATTTCGACAGGATCCACAGAGCCCTGGGACCCCACTCTACTGATCCTGCTGACCGAGAGACGTGATCTGCAGGCTGCACAGATACACGCTCAAGAAGACTGTCGTCAGGAAGGCATGTTCGGGGAACTGAACTTTGACGGTGCACCCATCAAAATACTCCCTGACCTTCCCAGAGCCACCTTGCAGTGACAGCTATGCTACGCCCGGTCCTAGATGTTTCCCATCGGTCAAGTACCACATACAGATGGGGATTCCCCCTCTCGGCCATCTTCAGCAGGGACTAGCGCTTCTTTATCCTGCGCACACCAGGACACTTGCCCGCTCTCTTTACATTTATGGGAGTGAACCCCGTCCTGGTCCAGAACTGGCTGCTGTTCCTGCCCCGGCCAGCGGGATGCACGGGCTCAGGGACACCCTGGTGGACCTCTCAATCCCTGCCACAAAGAACACGGAGACACTCCCGGACGCCCTCGCCGGAAGTCCAACGTGAGTCCTGATCCGCACCGGCAACACCACAGAGATGCTCTACCTCTGACCAACTCCGATGACCCCACCCGCTATCTCAAGTTCTGAAGTGAATCAACTAAGCTCTTTGCTGCACTCCCAACAGCTTCTGGAGGACACCCCGATCCGTCTGTCCAGAATATGGATGCCGACATCTCACCACTCCTCCACGATATATCCGATGCAGGTAACTCATTACTTATGGACACTTGTGTCTATGGTGCCAGACGGCATAAGTACTACTCCTGCTACAATACTTGATGTACATCCCCATGACTCCGCTCTGCCTGCCTCCCTCTGGGTCCCCTGTTTGCCTGAGCTGCTCATTTCATACGGTCTGAGAACAACAGGGTGACCGAGGATTCCATCACTGCTGTGGGCAATTGTTATTGGTCTCCAGGATCCCCAGCCATTGCTTTATTAACCACCTGTCCACCCCTAGCAGAGCTGACCAAGACTGCACACCCTAATGGAGGTCTAAGTACCTTCATTTTTGAACCACATGCTTCTGCTGTGTAACTATAGATGGTACTACAGTACACGGTGGAACTGTCTGATGCTAAGTGGGACACGGGGAACAGTCACTGTTGCTGACACCATCTCTTGTGACCTGTATGCTGTTCTGAGGGGTGGGCAATGTCTCCTACAAGTTTATTTTGTTTTACACCTCTGGCCAGAAATGGGGAATCCTAACATTGATTTTGTTAATGAAAAAGTGATTAATCTCTGCCCATACTTTGGTAGGCTAGGGTGGGGGGGGGGGTTGTTATATACGGAGGGATGGCCACTCATGTCTCTGCCTCTCTGACACTCTCCAGTCTGATTGACAAGAGGGGGCAGGATGGGACTTTGAAGGGGCGTGCCCTGGTGGAGTTCCGGCAGAGTCTACCCGGGGACGATTTGAGGCAGAGAGAGTGGTACTACCAAGACATTACTATTGGGAGACAAAAGACGCACAAGTGGTAAGCTATACTGTGCTGGAGACCTACCTAGTAGGTAAGGTCTTCTACCTGGCAACCTACATAACACCTGAGCCCTAATACCCAAAGGAGGATCTCTGGGATCTCACTCGGCATAGCTGCCCTCCCTACACCACTGGTTACTCCTCTTTAGATACAATGGCACCCCCGGGTGAGACTAGGCCCTCCCTGCCCTGATATTGGGATTGTGGAGTGCCCCATGCTGGCTGAAGTTACACCCCTGAACTACAAATATGCTGGGGAGGTTGTATTCTTCTACTGTTTGGGTTATGTTTATATTTCATATTACATGCCATTGCTGTTGATGTTGCTTGCTGCTGGGCTGGGTGGGGTGGGTAGGGGCCATTCCTGTTAGGCTTCTGTCTACCCCCTCCCCCACTCAGGTTGGTGCACTTTCCCAATGCCGACGTGGGTTGGAGTGCCCTGTTGGCAATCTTATGCCATTGTAGCTTCAAGGTCCGTGTCTAATCGCATGTGTCCCCCTGAACCTACTTGCTGATTTAGCACCTGCATATCTTTTTCTTCTCTCTATTTCCACACTACTACTCTATCTGTACCCTTTCGATTACAACAACCCCCCCCCACACACCTTCCCCTTGTCAATTCCCTCTCCCTGTTCTGAGATGGATACTGTTAAGATAATCTTGCTTAATGCCAAAGGACTAAATGTTCCCAAAATGAGACGCATACTTTTCAATGATCTGAAACGCTCGCATGAAGATGTGGCATTTATTCAGGAAACCCACTTCAGAGACGATAAACTTCCTATGTTGAAAAATAGGTTTTACCCAGTTACCTACCATTCTACTAATAAACTCACTAAATCTAAAAGGTGTATCCATAGTATTATTCAACCGACTTCCCTGGACATGCCACAACACCCTAGCGGACCCTGAAGGCTGCCTCATGTTCATCAAACGGTTGCTCGGGGCGGCCAAAATGACATTTGCCACTATCTGTGCCCCTAATGACCGCCAGGACCTTTTTCTCGGCCGCACGATTAACATGATAACATGGTCAGACCACGTACCAATTGAGCTAACGTACAAACTTTCAGACCTGTCCTCTTCTAGGACTAGATTCTGGAAGTTAAACGAAAGCCTCCTGCAGACCCCTGAAGTAGTGGAGGATGTTCAAAAAGAACTGAATATGTACTTTCAGACCAATAAACAACCTGACTGTGATGTGGGGATCCTGTGGGAGGCCCACAGGGAAGTTATCAGAGGTATCCTCATGGATGGATGCATAACGCATGAATCGGAGCAACGCAAGGAGAAACTCTCGTCCCTTCTCAACGACATCCACAAAGTGAAGGCCCAACATAAACACGCCCCAACCCCGGCGCTTGAAAGAGACCTCTTAGCCCTTCGCAAACAGACGTCAGACTTACTGAGATACCAAGCCAAAGCAGCCATACAAAGATGGCAAAGACTCAATTATGAGTCTGGAGATAAATGTGGGAGAATGTTGGCCAGATCGATTAGAGAACAAAAATTAGCTTCATATATCCCTCAAATTATTACACCTCAAGGCCAAAAAGCAGTGCTCCCTAAACAGATTGCCCAGGGCTTTAGAGAACTGTATTCTTCCCTTTACAACTTACTAGACCAGTCACCATCCCAGACACAAATAGAAGACTACATCGCCTCCTCTCAGCTCCCTCAGCTGACCCCTGAGGTACGAGAAGATCAGGACAGAGGCTTTTGGAGGGGACTGAATGCTAGCCTCTTGCCTACCGACTATGGGCCCTGGCATTTGAGGGAGCTACAAGCATTTAGGAAAATATTCTGTTATGTAATGCAAAAGGACATTATTAAGGAGGCCATGGTGGTCTCTGCATGCTTGGGACTCATATAGCAGATGTATGTGAAAGGAATGCTGATTAATGAGATCTGGAAAGCCCTGGGTCTCCTGTTGTCTACTAGTGTGGCTTCTAAGAGTATTTCACCCATTGTTGTTTGTGCTAATTAACCTTGCTATTGTATGAAGGAGTTCTGTATTGAGATTTATGATAATGTGTATTGTATAGTCGGTGAGCTAGGAGACGTGACGTCTACGCTGAGGGGTCATATCTCTGAGTCACCTAGTCTGGGTAAATGATTTAGTAAACTAGCTCATGTTAATTAGGTTTCTGGTTACAGGTGTATTGTTAGAGTAATATGAGCAGGAGGGAGGAGACTCCTCTTTTACTGTATATAAGACTTGTGTTTTGGTTCTAATAAATAAGTCCATGTTCAGCAACTAAACAAATATCGTCTTGTTTTGTGCTTGTGGACGGTTGGAATATCTGATATCTATATTCAGAGGAAGTGGTATATGACGAAAGCACTCAAGCGGAGTGTGGGACGTTTCGTTACAAGCACCAATAACCTTAGACGAACTGCAATATGCACTTAACATCTCAAAGACAGGCAAAGCTCCAGGTCCCGATGGTTTCCCACTACACTACTACAAGCGATTTCTCCCACTTCTGGGTCCCCATATGTTTTCGAAGATTATCGCCACTCGAATCACACAACATTTACAACCACTGATTCACCTTGATCAAGTGCGATTCATTCCAACTAGAGAAGCCCGCAATAACACGCTTAAAGTGTTAAACCTTATCCACACAGAACAAGACACAGACTCCCTGTGTTATAATAGGAACAGATGCTGAAAAAGCGTTTGACCACGTGAACTGGCGTTTCATGTTTGCAGTCCTACGTCATATTGGCCTGGGAGAACATATGTTACAATGGATCACCAAGATTTACTCACATCCAACAGCCCAAGTGAAAGCCAATGGGATTCTATCGGATCCCCTTCCCATTAAGAACGGGACAAGACAGGGGTGCCCACTATCCCCCCTAATCTTTGCTTTCTCATGGGAACCTTTTCTTTGTACGATCCGACTGAACCCTGGCATCACTGGAGTTCAGGTAGGGAATATGCAGCAAAAAATTTCAGCTTGTGCTGATGACTTGCTCTTTTTCCTCACTAACCCGTCGGTATCACTCCCCAACCTTATCTGTGAATTCGATATCTATGGCAAGCTATCTAACTTATCAATTTTGGTAAATCAGAAGCTATGGGGGTGGGGGTCTCCCCTGCGCTACTCAGGACCTTGCAGCTAAACTTTAGGTTCAAGTGGACAGACACAGCTCTGAAATATCTGGGAACGTATATCCCATCTAACTTATCTCGGGTCTTTGAACTCAGCTTCCCCCTTCTCCTGACCAGAACCTGTGTCTTGTTGGAGATGTAGAATCGAGGACTACATTCCTGGTTTGGTAGATGCAATCTTCTAAAGATGTGTATCTTACCTAAGTATTTATATATTTTTCAAACTTTACCAGTTAAAATACCCTCTCAGTTCTTTAAACAGGTCCACTCCATATTCATTAAATTTATCTGAACTCACAAACGACTACACACTCCCCATCGCTTTTATTCCTGCCTAAACAATATGCCCTTCCTGACGTTTTAAAATATTACCAGGCAGTTCACTTAGGACGTCTAATAGATTGGAACCGCCACTCAGCTGGAAACGCTGGGTATAAATTGAACAAGCTCAAACGGCCATTTTACTGAGAGGAGCGCCTTGGTGCATTGATAATCTACCACCAACCTTAAAGCTACACCCCCTGAAAGGCCCTACAATATGTAGTTGCGCACAAATATTTACAAAGACCTCTCTCTCGACCATAGACTCTCCCCTGATGCCCATTATTGGGAATCCACGGTTTCTCTCAGGCCTGAGAGATCATCACTTCTATACCCTACAATGGAGTAACTGTGTTCAGGCACTGTATTTTTTAGTGGCAGGCTGTTGGCCCTTCATCGCCTTTTTAATGGAGCCCACCGGTGCCTTTCACTTGACGTTCTGGAGTGCCCTACAACTCCATCACTTTCTCCACTCTCTACAGACTCCAGGAAGATTTGGTCATCGACTATCCACATTTGAAGAATACTGCTCAGAGGATGGAGTATTGACACAAGTACTCTCAAAAAACATATAGCCTACTGATTTCCCCGACAGAACATTTACACTTACCCTGGCTGGAGAAATGGGAGAAAGAAATGAACCATACATTCACGCCCAGCCAACGACAAAATACTGTTAGGTTCTCATTGAAATCCTCTATCTGCACTAAGATTCAGGAGACGAATTATAAAATACTGACGTGGTGGTACCATACCCCGCAGATGCTTCATAAATTTAATCCTGAGATGCCTGATCGTTGTTGAAGATGCCAGGAGGAGAGAGGTACGATGCTACACATATTTTGGTCCTGTCCGAAAATAGAAACATATTGGAGGGAAGTACGGAACATTGTTCAAAAATTCACGGACTACAAAATCAGAAACGACCCAGCTTTCTACCTATTACATGTTTCGACCATCCCAGAGAAGTATTAGAAATCAATTTTGCGGCATTTGCTAAACGCAGCCAAGGCATGTATTCCTCTCAATTGGAAAAAAACCATCACCTCCTACTGTCGGATGCTGGCTCCATTAAGTGGAAGAGATCAATAAAATGGAAGATCTCACACTTTCAGCACAAAATAAGCAAGAAAAATACTCCAAGCTGTGGAGATTATTGAATATGTTTATCCTCTCTGAAGAGGGTCTAAACCTACTTGGCTCATAAATGTAGAACAGCTGTATCCTGCAGAGATACCCCATGGCTTGGCGCTCATTCCAACCCGGGACCCCTTCCCCACCCCCCACCTCCGCTCTTTCCTTGTCCCCACCCGCCCTCCCCTCTCTTCTCTCGCCTCTGTGCCCTCTTCGAATAAATTTTCCTTTCTTTTCTCTTCTGTAATTTACAAATTGGAAAATAGTTTAGGTGAGCTCAGGACTCGGTACAACAGGTCTACACCTCAGTTGAGACAATACATAGACCATATTTACAAAGATTATATGCTGAAAATGTCTTGTCTGATATAATTTACAATCCTGTTTCTTGAATGCAACATTCCACTGGATCAGTAACGCTATTGTTTACACATTGTTGCTGAAATAACCTGGACCTTTTGTGGTTTTGTGATTTAAATAAAATATTTGAAAAAAAAAAAAAAAGCTCAGTGGAATTCCAGGCTAGATCGAACTAAGCTTAAAACAACTCCCACCCCTGTCCTGAATAATAACCACCCTGTAAAAAGATGATTCTTATACTTACCTATTCTCAGGGCACTCTGGTCTGATCATGTAATCTCCCCAGCAGCCACCTTCAGGGAAGAGAAGATAGCGAAGACCATGGATGGAATTGCCAGTTGTCGGCTGTCCCTCCTCTCCCTTAAAGCTGGCTGCTAGGAGCCAGTTGCGTGACCAGACCAGTGCACTCTGAGAATAGGCAAGTATATTCATCTGTTTTTATACAAGGTAGTTAACAGAGGTTTTAGAAGGGGGGTCGGAGCAGTTTTAGGCTTAGTTATTTCTAATCTGGAATTCCACAATTCTAGGTTAGGATTAAAAAAAAAAAAAAAAAAAAAATCTAGACTTCTTAACACAAATAAAACAGGAGATAATGAAGGTGCTATAGTTCGGAATGTGAACTTCCACCCTTTATGATAAGCCCCAGCCTCAATGGTGCCACGCCTTTCACCCTGCAAGCATCCATCTCTTCTCTCTAGATTGTTTTTCTCTTTTAAGGACATTTATGATTTTGTGGTAATATTTGGAAATGTACCTCTACCTTGCAGCACTAGGGCCGTTGGTTTAAACCCCAACTATGGTACTACCTGCCTGGGAATTTGCAGGTTCTCCATGTGTCTGTGTGGGTTTCCTCCGGGTACACCAGTCTCCTCCTACACTTCAGAGATATGCTGGTAGGTTAACGCTCTCCTGTCTAAATTGGCCCTAGTATGTGTATGAATGTGAGTTAGGGACCTTCGATTGTAAGCTCCTTTGAGCGAAGGGATTGATGTGAATGTACAAAATATATGCATAGTTGCCAACAGTCCCGATTTTCCCGGGACAATCCAATTTTGGGACCCTCGTCCCGATCGGAGGCTGTCCCGAATCGGGATTTGCCCAGGGAAAATCGGGAATGTTTGCATTTTACCTTTTTTTACAGCTGGCTTCAGCAAAATGGCAGCCGGAGCCGCCGCTAGATCGCTCCCCCTTGTGTTCAATGGCGAGAGGAAGGGGGCTCGATCCGTGCAGCCAATGAATTGGCTTTTCTCGCACTGATCGGCCCCTCCCCTCTCCACTGAACACATGGCGCCGGCGGCCGCTCATGCTGTAATGAATATGTGCTGCCAGGGCCTGGGGGGCATTATGGGAGGGGAGGGTCTGCACTGAGGGGGGTCTGCACAGGGAGTCTGCATTGATGGAGGGGGGTCTGCACAGGGCGTCTGCACTGAGGGGGTCTGCACTGATGGAGGGGGATCTGCACTGAGGGTGTCTGCACTGAGGGGGTCTGCACTGATGGAGGGGGGTCTTCAGTGAGGGGGTCTGCATTGATGAAGGGGGGTCTGCATTGATGGAGGGGGGTCTGCACTGAGGGGGTCTGCATTGATGGAGGGGGGTCTGCACTGAGGGGGTCTATACTGACTCTGCTGGGGGCACCTGATGCGAGGACGGACTCTGCTGGGGGCACCTGATGCAAGGACGGACTCTGCTGGGGGCACCTGATGCAAGGACGGACTCTGCTGGGGGCACCTGATGCAAGGACGGATTCTGCTGGGGGCACCTGATGCAAGGACGGATTCTGCTGGGGGCACCTGATGCAAGGACGGACTCTGCTGGGGGCACCTGATGCAAGGACGGACTCTGCTGGGGGCACCTGATGCAAGGACGGACTCTGCTGGGGGCACCTGATGCAAGGACGGACTCTGCTGGGGGCACCTGATGCAAGGACGGACTCTGCTGGGGGCACCTGATGCAAGGACGGACTCTGCTGGGGGCACCTGATGCAAGGACGGACTCTGCTGGGGGCACCTGATGCAAGGACGGACTCTGCTGGGGGCACCTGATGCAAGGACGGACTCTGCTGGGGGCACCTGATGCAAGGACGGACTCTGCTGGGGGCACCTGATGCAAGGACGGACTCTGCTGGGGGCACCTGATGCAAGGACGGACTCTGCTGGGGGCACCTGATGCAAGGACGGACTCTGCTGGGGGCACCTGATGCAAGGACGGACTCTGCTGGGGGCACCTGATGCAAGGACGGACTCTGCTGGGGGCACCTGATGCAAGGACGGACTCTGCTGGGGGCACCTGATGCAAGGACGGACTCTGCTGGGGGCACCTGATGCAAGGACGGACTCTGCTGGGGGCACCTGATGCAAGGACGGACTCTGCTGGGGGCACCTGATGCAAGGACGGACTCTGCTGGGGGCACCTGATGCAAGGACGGACTCTGCTGGGGGCACCTGATGCTAGGACGGACTCTGCTGGGGGCACCTGATGCTAGGACGGACTCTGCTGGGGGCACCTGATGCAAGGACGGACTCTGCTGGGGGCACCTGATGCAAGGACGGACTCTGCTGGGGGCACCTGATGCAAGGACGGACTCTGCTGGGGGCACCTGATGCAAGGACGGACTCTGCTGGGGGCACCTGATGCAAGGACGGACTCTGCTGGGGGCACCTGATGCAAGGACGGACTCTGCTGGGGGCACCTGATGCAAGGACGGACTCTGCTGGGGGCACCTGATGCAAGGACGGACTCTGCTGGGGGCACCTGATGCAAGGACGGACTCTGCTGGGGGCACCTGATGCAAGGACGGACTCTGCTGGGGGCACCTGATGCAAGGACGGACTCTGCTGGGGGCACCTGATGCAAGGACGGACTCTGCTGGGGGCACCTGATGCAAGGACGGACTCTGCTGGGGGCACCTGATGCAAGGACGGACTCTGCTGGGGGCACCTGATGCAAGGACGGACTCTGCTGGGGGCACCTGATGCAAGGACGGACTCTGCTGGGGGCACCTGATGCAAGGACGGACTCTGCTGGGGGCACCTGATGCAAGGACGGACTCTGCTGGGGGCACCTGATGCAAGGACGGACTCTGCTGGGGGCACCTGATGCAAGGACGGACTCTGCTGGGGGCACCTGATGCAAGGACGGACTCTGCTGGGGGCACCTGATGCAAGGACGGACTCTGCTGGGGGCACCTGATGCAAGGACGGACTCTGCTGGGGGCACCTGATGCAAGGACGGACTCTGCTGGGGGCACCTGATGCAAGGACGGACTCTGCTGGGGGCACCTGATGCAAGGACGGACTCTGCTGGGGGCACCTGATGCAAGGACGGACTCTGCTGGGGGCACCTGATGCAAGGACGGACTCTGCTGGGGGCACCTGATGCAAGGACGGACTCTGCTGGGGGCACCTGATGCAAGGACGGACTCTGCTGGGGGCACCTGATGCAAGGACGGACTCTGCTGGGGGCACCTGATGCAAGGACGGACTCTGCTGGGGGCACCTGATGCAAGGACGGACTCTGCTGGGGGCACCTGATGCAAGGACGGACTCTGCTGGGGGCACCTGATGCAAGGACGGACTCTGCTGGGGGCACCTGATGCAAGGACGGACTCTGCTGGGGGCACCTGATGCAAGGACGGACTCTGCTGGGGGCACCTGATGCAAGGACGGACTCTGCTGGGGGCACCTGATGCAAGGACGGACTCTGCTGGGGGCACCTGATGCAAGGACGGACTCTGCTGGGGGCACCTGATGCAAGGACGGACTCTGCTGGGGGCACCTGATGCAAGGACGGACTCTGCTGGGGGCACCTGATGCAAGGACGGACTCTGCTGGGGGCACCTGATGCAAGGACGGACTCTGCTGGGGGCACCTGATGCAAGGACGGACTCTGCTGGGGGCACCTGATGCAAGGACGGACTCTGCTGGGGGCACCTGATGCAAGGACGGACTCTGCTGGGGGCACCTGATGCAAGGACGGACTCTGCTGGGGGCACCTGATGCAAGGACGGACTCTGCTGGGGGCACCTGATGCAAGGACGGACTCTGCTGGGGGCACCTGATGCAAGGACGGACTCTGCTGGGGGCACCTGATGCAAGGACGGACTCTGCTGGGGGCACCTGATGCAAGGACGGACTCTGCTGGGGGCACCTGATGCAAGGACGGACTCTGCTGGGGGCACCTGATGCAAGGACGGACTCTGCTGGGGGCACCTGATGCAAGGACGGACTCTGCTGGGGGCACCTGATGCAAGGACGGACTCTGCTGGGGGCACCTGATGCAAGGACGGACTCTGCTGGGGGCACCTGATGCAAGGACAGACTCTGCTGGGGGCACCTGATGCAAGGACGGACTCTGCTGGGGGCACCTGATGCAAGGACGGACTCTGCTGGGGGCACCTGATGCAAGGACGGACTCTGCTGGGGGCACCTGATGCAAGGACGGACTCTGCTGGGGGCACCTGATGCAAGGACGGACTCTGCTGGGGGCACCTGATGCAAGGACGGACTCTGCTGGGGGCACCTGATGCAAGGACAGACTCTGCTGGGGGCACCTGATGCAAGGACGGACTCTGCTGGGGGCACCTGATGCAAGGACGGACTCTGCTGGGGGCACCTGATGCAAGGACGGACTCTGCTGGGGGCACCTGATGCAAGGACGGACTCTGCTGGGGGCACCTGATGCAAGGACGGACTCTGCTGGGGGCACCTGATGCAAGGACGGACTCTGCTGGGGGCACCTGATGCAAGGACGGACTCTGCTGGGGGCACCTGATGCAAGGACGGACTCTGCTGGGGGCACCTGATGCAAGGACGGACTCTGCTGGGGGCACCTGATGCAAGGACGGACTCTGCTGGTGGCAGGCGACATGGCTAGTGACACGCTCAGGGATCCCACTGATTCAGCATTATGGTGAGTTGAATGATTTAATTTTATATTACAATGTAATAATAGAAATAATGCGCTTCAATCATCCTGACACCATAACAATCATGGTGCCGGGATGATTGAAGCGCTAACACCAGGTGTTTGGAGTATCTTTATCTGCTGATTGTTAAACTTTCTAAAATACACATATTTCCATTGTTGTGTAGGATCTGGGGCTGCTGTCCCTTCATTCCTCTCTCCCCCTTTCCCTCTCCATCCCTCATTCATCTCAGACTCTAACCACACCCCCTTTGAGCCACGCCCAATTAAGCCACGCCCACTATTCGCATAGACCACGCCCATCCCTCTCCGCAGCAAAGTTTTGTTTTTTATTGCTATGTCATGCCTACAAATGCATGCCCCGCCCCCTAATTAACATACGGCTCCGCCTACAGCCAAAAAAGTGTCCCACATATTTTTTTTGCAATGTTGGCAACTATGTATATGTAAAAGCACTGTGTGAATTGATGGTGCTATAGAAGTACCTGTAATAAATACATAAATGTTTAACATATTTACTACATATGCAAACTTTTCTTTTCAAACAATGTCATCTGATAGGATGCTGCAGCAGTTGTCTGCTTGGTAGCTGACTTTGTCTGACTGAAACTTCACAAGGCTTATAAAGCATGGGTCAGTGGAATGAGTCATTAAGTTCTATGTGCAAATTACAGCTTGTGCTACAGAGCACTGTAAGGATTTGTGTACCCTGGCATTTGCATTTGAATGCAACACTGCTC
This sequence comes from Aquarana catesbeiana, assembly GCF_042186555.1. Classification (NCBI taxonomy): domain Eukaryota; kingdom Metazoa; phylum Chordata; class Amphibia; order Anura; family Ranidae; genus Aquarana; species Aquarana catesbeiana. The sequence continues at coordinate 362,060,996 of NC_133327.1, read as the reverse complement.
CAGCACATGCATACGATTGGAATAGGCATCATCTGACTTGTTTTAAATCCAGGAAAACAATACTCATGTACTCAAGCTCTGAGACCTTTACAACAGACTACTAGGCAGTCCCTGTAAAAAGACATCCGCCTCTAAGAACGAGAACCGTTCTCGGTCTTCAGTGAGCAGAGAGCGGTGACTGTCAGTCACTGGCTGTCTGCTTTGACCCTCCAAAGCTCATTGGAGTGGCAGACAGTGGACAGGGTGGGAGCAGCTGGCTCAGGCTCTTAGCGATGCTCTGAGAGGCTAAGTCAGCTGCTGATCAGATCCTGACATGGGATCCTTGCAGAGCCTGGACCTGCTCTGGGAGGTCAGCTGACAGCATGCTTTAGCCCACTATTAGCTGAATCTGGGTCACAGGAGTGCAGAACTAAATGCATTCCTGTGACCCACAGGGGATGTATAGCCAAAATAGCTTTGGTCATACTTCTCCTTTAAATCCCTACCTGCTAGTTTAAAAAAAGAAAAACTACAAAACACAAAAACGACTTAAAGTCCTTAAATAATTTCTTAATACAAAGGTATTCAATGCTCAACATTTCTGCATATATATATATATTTTAAATTGTTCTAACTTTTTAGACAGCTGGGCACCCTGAAGCTGTTCTTACCCCTACCAAACATCTGTTTTATGGTCAGTGCTTCTGGGCTAGCACTGCTTAGAGCTTTTTGTCTGTTTTTTTTTTGTTAAAAAAGAAAAACCAAAAAACCAAAAACAAACACCAGTTCAGTTCCAACTTAATCAGCGACTGCACAGAAGGCGATTAATGGGCTTTAAGGTGGGTTTACCCTCTTCGGTCATAGTTATATAAAAATAAAACATTTTCTATTGAGAAGGCTTAGGTGTAAAATCACTTGTGCAAAAAGGCTTTGCTACACCACATATTATTGAATAAAATTTTAAAATATCCATAAAATGGATTTTCATAGAGAAGATTCTATCTTAAAAACAAATACTCATTTAACTCAAAAAAACCAATGGCTGCAGCTGGTAGAAATGATAAATTCCTGCATGCAATATCCTATTTTCAATAGGATCCATATTTATTTAAGGGCCTTGCGATTACCTCACGTTACCTAGCAACACAAGCACCAAGGTCTCTAAAGCTCTACCTGACACTGCAGATCATGGAAGACCCGCATTTTCAAGTTGCCAGGCAACCATTACATTATACAGTCCTGGAGAGAAACTGAACCAGGATTCAGCAAAGAATATGTCCAATTCAGAAAAAAAAAGGGTTGAATGCCTGATTATTTTAATCACTTCATGATTTTGTTTCTACAGATCAAAAGAAAAAAAATAGAATATATATATACTCTAGGATGTGTGTAAAATAGCAACTGTTTTTGACAGTGGGAGAGGTTTAGAAAAAAGCCTCCGTATGGCACTTGTTTTAGTACAATTTAGGAAAAAAAAAAATTGCGGGGATAGACAAACATTCAATGTTATTAAAAAGAAACAACTATACTATGAATATTGCCTAGACTTCTGGGCGGCTGGTAAAAAAATCTCTGGCGCCCAATTTTATTTACCAACTGAATTCACCAAGTGCTTTACAAAAATGGATGAATCACAGATTGCAGCTTTAAAATGTAGATTTTTACTGCTGCAGTAAACCCCCTTATCCATGAATAACTTACAAAGGGCAGTCATGGAAAAGCACATGTCCCCTGTTGAAGATGCTGGGCATGCTACACACTCCCATACACAGGGACTATGCAGAATGCCCTGACCTTTTACTACCCTACTGCTGCTTCTCCATCACACTTGCCGGCATTTCCTGAATGTCAAAATGATAGCTAGGAGTTGATGTGTAAATACAGCAGCTGTAGAAGGAGCTGCTATTAAAGTGTCACTAAACCCACATCACTCACTATCAATAAATGGGGTATTACATGCTCTTCATACTCACTCAGTCACTATGAGATTTTGTTTTCTGTATTCTGCAAAAAACCTGGTTGATCCTGCTGCTCTCTATCTCCCCCATCTGTTCATGTCCCCAGTTCAGCTAGGGACTTTGCAGAGCAGTGTTGGCAGCTCATGCTCAGTGTTTAGTGAGTTTCTATGCTGAGCATGTCTTTCCCATCAGATCTGAGCAGCCCATGTGACTATAGAGTCACACATGTGGGTTTAGGCACAGTGGTAAATGACAGCCCACTCCCTCCATCCTCCTCCATGCCCACTAACCAGCTAAACACAATAGGGAGGGGACTGGAAAAGAGCTGGTTCATGTGACAGTTGTATATCAACTAGGAAAAAGGTACTAAAAAATGTTACAGTGCCATCATCCTCATACAGAAATGGAAGGAACAATGTAAAGTAAACTGTGTTTAGTATCACTTTAAAAAAGAAAACTGTCTGACAGGGTTTATAAACAGAGACACACAGATTGGGAGATACAAAAGTAATAATGGTGTTACTTTTGTTATCTACTCCATTTTATTGCAGATTAAATGGATGAGTTTAGGGGCCCATTCATACCAGAAACTAGTGTCTACTGCATGTTTATTTTCTATAGATTTGCATGTACTTGATACAATTTACATGCAAGGTTGGTGTGGATATGGCGATGGTCACAGGTGATGTGGCCTCACTGTATACTAATATTGATCACCAGGATGCTATAAGGGCAGTTAAGTGGGCATTAAAAAATAATTCTAATATGACACGTAATCAACGTAAGTTTATTTAAAATAATTTGGAATTTTGTCTAAAACATAATTATTTTGGTATGCCAATAATTTTTATTTGCAAATTAAAGGTGTCACTATGGGCACTAAATTTGCGCCCAGTGTGGCTAATTTGTACATGGCCAAATGGGAGAGGAGGGTATTCTGTACAGCATGGACCCAAGGGTGATGCTATACAGACGTTTCATTGATGATTTACTGCTCATTTGGAGGGGGAATGCTGAAGATATGGAAACATTGCTGCACTCCATGAATGACAATGACCAGAACATTAGTCTGACATGGGATTTTAGCAGTGAAAATGTACACTTCTTGGATTTGGAGATCTCCAATACCCCTCGAGGAATAGAAACAAAGACATATTTCAAGGAAACAGATCGTAACTCATATATTCCCACTACCAGTTGCCACTGTAGACCCTGGAATAATAATATTCCTAGAGGGCAATTTATGCGGATTAAAAAGAATTGCACAAACAATGCTGATTATGAAATACAAACAGAGAAATTGAGTGGACTGTTTAGGGACAATGGGTATAGGGACGATTTTTTGGAAGTAGAAAGATGAAAGATTGGGGGCTTGGATAGGGAGGATCTGATAAAAAGATAAAGTATAAAGCACGGAATCAAGCAGTGATATGGGTACCTGTATAGTTCTCGATCATAATTTACAATATAAGGAAGTGGAGAAAATTATTAAAAGGTATTGGGAGATCCTAAAGCAGGATATACACCTTAAGGACAGTTTATCGGATAAACCAAAAATTGTCTACAAACGAGCCCCGAATTTGAGGGATCGATTGGTGCACAATGTAATTGAACCTCCTCCAGCCAAGCCTGTGATTTTTTGGGACCTCAAGGGGTTTCACGGATGTGGGAGATGTTATAGTTGTGTAAGGGTCCCAAGAAATGTTAGAAAACTGAAATTCTTTGTAAATCCTCGTACTAATGGTTCACATGAGATCAGGGATTTTATTTCATGTGACACTATAGGGGTCGTCTGTGCCATCAAGTGCCCATGCAACCTATTATATGTAGGTAGGACAAAAAAGGCGATAAAAGTAAGAATGCAAGAGCATGTGAGAAATATACACAAAGGACATGATAAGCATCACCTATCAATTAATTTTAGGGATAAACATAAAAAAAACCTGAAGGAATGCAGTTCTGGGGTATTGAGGCCCCCAAACATCATTGGAGAGGTTCCAACTTCATCAGCAGTTGAGGGAATCATGGTGGCTACACCAATTAATTGAAAATCGTATCACCACAGAGTGGTGCTGTGGATACGGAATTTATGTATATAATGCCACGTCCCGATAAACTGAATTGTTAAAAAATAGGTTTGTGGATGATGGACTTTATAGGCATAACACAGGTATATATTAAAAAATAAAACTTATTACAAAAACATGCAAGACAATTGCATTAAAATTTATCGACTATTCAAAAAATTGCCTTTAAGCATGAACAGCACACCACCTATATACATATACAATAATTTCCGAGAGATGGGGGACCCATAACATAATTTTTGTTAGTTTATCATAGTTTTTTATTTCATATTATTATTATTATTTTTCTCATCATTGTAAAGTAGGCACTTTAAAAGTATTTGTTGGAACTAATGTTAGGAGATAGAAAATTACTACGCTGCGCTATCTATGCAATTTACATGCATTATATGATATGCATGTAAATTTACATGCATTATATGATATGCATTTTTCCATTCACGTTTGTCTTTTGATATCACCTCCTCCTTTCTTTCTTTGGGTTTTTGTGTGCACTGTGATGCATTTGCATGCATTTTTATGTATTTGTGCTGAAGAAAAAAAAAGCTTGCTGTATTTTTTTTTCATTGCACCGCACTGTAATGGTGTGAGGATATCCTCAATTTAGGACGGTTTATGCAGTTGGAATGCAGGAAAAAAATGCATCCAACTGCATCTGGTGTGATTGGCCCCTCAATCTGCATATAAGTTAAATCCAGCATAGCAAAAAATAAACACATTTTAGCTTTAAAAGTAAGCAATTTAGTTTAGAGGTACCCAAGTCACCCACAAAGGGATACAAGATGGTAAAAAGAACAAAAGTGTATGTCCAGGCAAAACCTTCTTTAGTTTTGGACAGAGTGAGGAAGATTTATTTTTATTTTTTATTGCAGTCTGTGCCACTACTGGAGAGATCCACCACTCTCTCTGGAACAAAAAGCAAAAAAGTAAATACCCCCAATAGTACACGGAGAGAGAAAAAAAAAAGTCCTGGCTGGGGGTTTAACCACTTCCATACCAGGCACTTCCCTCCCCCCCCCCCCTGCCCAGGACAATTTTTAGCTTTCAGTGCTGTCGCACTTTGAATGACAATTGCGCAGTCATGCAACACTGTACCCAAACTAAATTTTTATCATTTTCTTCCTGCAAATAGAGTTTTCTTTTGGTGATATTTGATCACCTCTGGGGTTTTAAATTTTTGCACTATAAATGGAAAAAAGCCGACAATTAAAAAAAACAAAAAACTGATGGGCACTGATAGGCGGCACTGATGAGCACTGGATAGGCAGCTCTCATGAGGAGCTACTGACAGGCATTACTGAGTGGAACTGATTGGCACTTCGATGGGGCACTGACAGGCATTACTGATGGGGCACTGATTGGAACTTCGATGGGCACTGATTGGCACAGTTATGGGCACTGACAGGCATTTATTATGTCAACAGGCTGGCGGGTGTTAGGCACTGATTGGCAGCTGATGGGCACCTTTTGATGGTGGCGGTGCTGATAATCAATGTGCTGATTATCAGCACAGACCCCCCCTCTGACAGGGAGAGACGCCGATCGGCTCTCCCTGTCAGTGTGAACCAAGAAAAGCCATTTACCGGAACTTCCTGGTTCACACGATGATCAGCTGTGATTGGTCACCGCTGATCACGTGGTAAGAAGCCTCTGTCAGAGGCTTCATACCACGATCGGAGTTGCGGTTTGCCAGACTGACACACCTCTGATCGCCGCGGGCGTGCGCCGGCTGTGTTATCCTGGGCTCGTCATAGGACGTCCAATCAGGATATCACAAGCACTTTGCCGATGTCATTCTGCTATATGGCGGGCGGCAAGTGGCTAAAGTGACTGTAAAAGGATACATTTTTTTTTTAAATTACAAACACGTCATACTTGCATGCCCTGTGCAAATGTTTTGCATAGAGGAGCCCCATTCCTCCTCTTCCGGAGTCCCCCGCCAGTGCTCCTGCCCCCCCCAGGTGCCCACCATAGCAAGCAGCTTGCTAGGGGAGCACTTGTGTGGGCTCGCTCCCAAGCCAGCTCTGTGTCTCCATGGCTTAGCCCCTTCCCTGCTCCAACCCCACTGGCTGTGATTGGCAGCAGTGGGAGCCAATGGCTTCTACTGCTGTCTCTGAGCCAATGAGGAGGGAGAGAGCAAGAGAGAGCGGCTACTCACATATCTGCTCTCCTTTTCTGATTGGCTGGATTTTTTCTATTTACTGTGCTGCCATCAAAATGATAATTCTAGTAAAGTATATATTTTATTTTTAATTGTTTTCACAGCTATCTAGTTTTTGTTAGCATTTTGACATAGAAAAGGGATTAATAAAGAGCTTACTAGGGCCGAAACAACTAATCGATTAATCAAAAACGAATCGATTAATTGGCCAGACGATTAGTTGGGCTGCATACAGAATGCATTATTTGTTTAACCACTTCCCGCCCGGCCTATAGCAAAATGACGGCCGGGCGGTGGTTCAGCTATCCTGACTGAGCGTCATATAACGTCCTTCAGGATAATAGCCACCGCGCACCCGTGTGGGCGTGCACTGCGGCGATTGGTGGAGCGGTGTGTCAGTCTGACACACCACTCCACCGATCTTGGTAAAGAGCCTCCGGCGGAGGCTCTTTACCACGTGATCAGCCGTGTCCAATCACGGCTGATCACGATGTAAATAGGAAGAGCCGTTGATCGGCTTTTTCTCACTTGCGTCTGACAGACGCGAGTAGAGGAGAGCCGATCGGCGGCTCTCCTGACAGGGGGGGTCTGTGCTGATTGTTTATCAGCGCAGCCCCCCTCAGATGACCACACTGGACCACCAGGGACGCCACGAGGACCACCAGGGAAGGGGGCAACATGTGGATGGCCAGGTATGTACCCCATGGTCATCCACATGTTCAAATTAATGCCCAATCTGTGCCAATCAGTGCCCACAAATGGGCACTGATTGGCACCAGTATGTAGTAACAGACATCAGTGATGCCCAGCAATGCCACCCATCAGTATCATCAGTGCCACCCATCAGTGACATCAGTGCAACCCATCAGTGCGACCTGTCAGTGCCCATCCATGCCCATCAGTACCCACCTATCAGTGCCCACCCATGCCACCTATCAGTGACACCCATAAGTACCCATCAGTGCCACCCATAAGTGCCCATCAGTGCCGCCTACAAGTGCCCATCAGTGCCGCCTACAAGTGCCCATCAGTGCCGCCTACAAGTGCCCATCAGTGCCGCCTACAAGTGCCCATCAGTGCCGCCTACAAGTGCCCATCAGTGCCGCCTACAAGTGCCCAACAGTGCCGCCTACGAGTGCCCAACAGTGCCGCCTACGAGTGCCAAACAGTGCCGCCTATGAGTGCCCATCAGTGCCGCCTATGAGTGCTCATCAGTGCCGCCTATGAGTGCTCATCAGTGCTGCATACCAGTGCCACCCATCAGTGCCCATCAGTGCCACCTCATTGGTGCCCATCAGTGCCGCCTTATCAGTGCCTGTCAGTGCCGCCATATCAGTGCCCTTCATTGAAGGAGAAAACGTACTTATTTACAAAAATTTTTAACAGAAACAAAGAAAAACTTGTTTTTTTTCAAAATTTTCGGTCTTTTTTTATTTGTTGCGCAAAAAATAAAAATCCCAGAGGTGATCAAATACCACCAAAAGAAAGCTCTATTTGTGGGAACAAAATGATTAAAAATTTGTTTGCATACAGTGTAGCATGAAAGCGCAATTGTCATTCAAATTGCGACAGCACTGAAAGCTGAAAATTGGCTTGGGCAGGAAAGTGTCTAAGTGCCTGGTATTGAAGTGGTTAAATATCAGAAAACACAGTGCAGGACACATACAGCTCAGTACACCACCCATGCATGTCAATAAGTGCCTGAGAACTTGTGAATGTGAATGTGTGAGGAGCAATGCCTCATGGGACATGTAGTCCTGGGAAGGAAGTGAATAGTTCTAAAGTTTTTTTTTACCTTGCTATGGGACACTCTGTACTATACTTTGCAGCTTGCTATAGGGGCACTCTAAAGTGGATGCAACATCAGTCCCCCGGCGCCTCCACACTGAGAACCAAGCGTTCAAACACTACTGATTACTCGGTTTTCAGACCTCCGTGAGCAGAAAGCTGTAGACTGTCAGTCACGGCTCCCTGCTCTTCTCCCTTCTCGCTCATTGGAGCGCTGAGCTGTGGAGGGGCGGGGAGCAGCTGACTCAGGCTCTGAGCGGCTCGCTGAGAGCCTGAGATGGGCGTCGGTCCAGTCACCTGTGTATCCAGACTTTGTCGTGATGATGCGGTGCCTGGACTGATATTGGTGACGTCAGCAGAGAGCGGACTTCAGTCCACTCAGGTTACAGGAGTGCAAAAAAAACTAAGTGCACTCCTGTGATCCCGAAAACTTCTTTAAAATGATCATAGCCATTAAAGGAAGACATTGTTTTTGTATGGACAGCATATAATATATTACAGTTCTGTCTGAAAATCGACAAAACAGTCATTTTTTTTTTCCCCTTTAAAAAATTTGATCTGAGTCCGATGATATTTACCAGATTTAACCTCTAACAGTATATCTCTTCTGTCTGTTCTTCTCAGAGTGGATTAGAGTTTTTGCTCCCTAGCCATATAGTTGGTTATTTATATTTACCACTGCATAGAGATATTTAAGAATAAATTGCCCTTTCTTATACTTTACATTTTTATACACCACACTTTTAGAGCCGGTTCACACAGGGGCGACTTGTCAGGCGACCTATCCGCCTGACAAGTCGCCTCCCGTTCTGTACAATGGAACCGTTCTAATAGGAGCAACGCAAGTCGCTCCGACTTAAAAAAAGGTTCCTGTACTACTTCGGGGGCGACTTGGGGCGACTTGCATAGACTTCTATACAGAAGTCGTTTGCACGTCGCCTCGCTGAGGCGACCTGCAAGTCGTGCCGCCCCTGTGTGAACCGGGGCGAAAGGTGATTATCCAATTAATCGAAAAAATAAGCAGCCCTACTTGCAACACCCTCTATTTACAAGCACTATTGGATGGGATCAAGAAAAAGGATCAGTGAACTTACCTATCTCCTTTTGGCTTTCTTTTTTGAACTATCTTTCCCTTGGGTCTTCTTTCACTTCCTATGCAGGGATTCCCTCCTGGGCCTGTTACCCGTAATGATTCAAAGCCTTTGGAAGATCTCTTAAATGTGAACTCTACTGGTTCTCCTTCTTTCAGGCTTCTAAAACCTTCCATATATAGTTTACTCTGGAAGAAAAAAAAAAACAGATACAGGTATTGCCAAAGTAGAAGTTACCATTCAACTACAAAAATGCATACCTAAATGTT